>NC_136993.1:32245549-32330549 GCF_032717465.1 Coenobita brevimanus
AGGGGTGGGTTGGCTCTGGTACCTTTTGTAGGCCCTCTCCTTGTTGCGGACAGCATTAGAACAAGCGTGATTAAACCAAGGCTTTCTTGTGTTAGTCAAAGGATATGAGAAAGGAATGTATGCTTCCATGCCTGAGAGAATAACCTCCGTAATGCGCAAGGCACACTCATATGGCTCCCGGCCATGGAAGCAATAATCATTCCAGGGAAAATCAAAGAAGTACTGCCTGACTGCCTCCCAGTCCGCAGCTTCAAAATGCCACAGACGACATTTCCCTGGAGGGTCCACAGGCCGTACCGAAGTGATAGGAAAGGTTAAGGTAATAAGGTTGTGATCGGAGGAGCCCAACGGAGAGAAAAGATTAACAGAGTAAGCAGAAGGATTAGTTGTGAGGAAGAGGTCAAGTATGTTGGAGCTCTCTCCAAGGCGGTCAGGGATACGGGTAGGGTGCTGTACAAGCTGCTCTAGGTCATTAAGGATAGAAAAGATGTAGGCTTGTTCACCAGGTGGATCTGTGAAAGGAGAGGAGAGCCAAAGGTGGTGGTGAACATTGAAATCTCCTAGAATGGAGATTTCAGAGAAAGGAAAAATGGATAGCATGTGTTCCATCGTAGAAGTAAGATAGTCGAAGAATTTTTGATAGTAGAATTAGGGGATAAGTAAACATCACAGATATATTTAGTCAGAGAATGACAGGAAAGCCGAAGCCAGAGTGTAGAGAATTCAGAAGAATCGAGTTCAGGAACACGAGAGCAAGATAAGTCGTTGCGTATATATACACAACAGCCACCTTTGGCTTTGAAATGAGTATTGAGAAAGTAGGAGGATACAGAAAAGGGTTTGCTGTCAGTTGCCTCAGACAGCTGAGTCTCAGTTAGAAAAAGAAGGTGAGGTTTAGAGGAGGAGAGGTGGTGCTCAACAGAGCGAAAGTTAGAGGAAAGACCGCGAATGTTGCAGAAATGAAGAAGAAGAGAGTCAGACAGTGGTTCCAGGCACCTCGAGTCGTCACCGGGAGAGGGGCGGATGATCTCTCCGACTGGCCACGTTGTTTACCATTGCGCCGACTGGACACGTCAGTGAATCCCGTGTCAAAGCAAAACTCAATGATTAAACTATACCTAATGCCAAACATGATTCAACCTAACCTCACTTGCGTTTGACAGCGGCTTTCTAATTTAAAAATGCTCATTAGGAACACTAATATGGCCGGCTAATTGCAGACGTCGACGGAAAATTTACTCATTCTAAATCTTCATTCATAGCTTTCAGAGGTAAGTTTATAAAAATCCCCAGCAGCCACGGTAATCCAAGAATAAATACAAATAACCTGTGAAAGACTCACTGCAATAGAAAATATGGAAAGGCTGCGCCCGTTTGGTAGAGTTAATTTCTCTCTCTCTCTCTCTCTCTGTATTTATTTATATAGGCCTACTCGTATATACCCATTCCGATGTCCAACGAGCTTTCTGGCTGAGATTGCTTGTTGGCTGTATAGTTTAAAGATAATCATGATATGGTTAAAAGTGAAGGTTGGATGAAATCAGCACTCTCAAGCCATAATGGTCGTTCCGTGTGTGTGTGTGTGTGTGTGTGTGTGTGTGTGTGTGTGTGTCTAAATTTATGAGAAAACCCTGAGAAGATTTTGGTTCCGAAGAAAATATTTAGTGACAAAATAACCTGGTCATTGTTTTTAGCTTATGCTGTTATGAGTGAAGATGAAAATGAAATTTGCTGTTCGGTAAAGGAACTGTGTAAAGAGTCAAAAAAATAGCTACACGTACTGTAATTGCTGGCCAGAGCAAAGACACTGTGTTCAAAGCATGGATGTTGACGTCCTAAGGTTTCGTGACGGACCCGGGAATCATTCCAAGATTTTCTGGATAGCAGGCACGCTAGGCTAAATGCATACAAGTAGATGCTCGTAACAGTAATGCATTAACGTGACTTGGACAAGCAGAATGCATCCAGAATAGAAGACTATGTAAAGCACACAGATACAAAGCTAGTTGTAGAGGCGGTCAGGACTGAGGTGGCGTGAACCTACTTGGCAATGTACTGATCTAGACATCTACATTCGATGACGTTGAACCTGACCGATTTTTCTCCATATGTTTCGAAGTGGAGTACCTAGTAATTCTGAGTAACCAAATTTTCAGGCTGATGCCAAATCATTTTATAAGGATGGGTAATATAATGAACTATACCGTTATTTAAACGGGAGTGTAATATTTCACTAATCATCCTGTGGCTCAATATGGAGAGGACCACAGGAATCACGTATTGTTTTGGTGGCCTTACACGTAAAAACAATACTAGTTATCCCGCCACTCTCCCAACAGATGAAGTCTGGGTCTTTGAACAGCACATTCTCCATAAGATGAAACAAACGACGAATGAGGGACGAAATGAAATAATGAGAAAGAAATAGGAAGGTGACAGATATCACTGACCGAGTTCCTATTTGCTGAGGTAAATACCGATATTAACATACGTTGGGTAGAATGGCCAAGAACAAGAATGTAGTGATAAAATGCCCTAGATCTGACTCGGCTGTTTGTATGATCTCAAGCAACAGTCGTCGGGCGATAAATTGTCTGAATTATAATTTTGTTATATGTATAGTTGGCTACACATGAACCTTGGCGGCATCAGTGTGTAGCAGACGTCTAACATTTAGTACACTAACAACCTTGAGGTAGGTGGGGGCGCCTATCATCTACCCACCTAGTGTAGCGGTACTCCGTTTTTAGGGTAGCTCTACACTGAGTGGCAAGCCTAATTATTTCCTGTAAACCAGGAAAGCATTTACAACGCTGGGTGGTAACCTTATAGCCAACCAACACCGTGTTTCCTACGTGACAACAAGTGGGCTGGGGGAGGGTTAGAGCCCCTCCCTGGAAAACAACTATCTATAAATACGAACAAGAAGTCTCGGACCAGGACTGACCAAAAGGTGACGACTAAGGACCAAGCAAAGGACATGGTACGGATAGCTACATGGAATGTAAGGGGTGCAAATTATGAGGTGAAAGAAAGATAGATTGTCCCGGTGTTTGTGGGTGCAAAAGTTGATGTATGTGGGTTAAATGAAACTAAATAGTAAGGAGAGAGTGTGAGGGAATGGGACTATGGATGGGGTATATGTGCGGGAGTAGGTGAAAATGAGAGGGCAAAAAGAGTGTGTACTGTTGTGAGTAACAGATGGAAAGAGAATATAAGAGAGTATAAGAGAGTACGGATCAGTTGGCTCAAGGATTGCGTGGGTAAGATTGAAAGTTGGAGAACAAATGTGGGCGATTGTGTGTGTGTATGCGCCAATGCAAGAGTGTGAAAGCAGAGTGAGAGAAGAGTTCTGAACAAATGCGGAAGCCTGCATGGAAAAATTTGAAAGGAATGAGAGTGTTTATGACTGGAGATATGAATGGTAAAGTAGGGAATGTGCAGGTGGATGGAGTAATTGGTGAGTGGGGTGTGCCTGCTGAGATAGATAAGAATGGCAGTGCTTTAGTGGACATTTGTGCCGGGAGGGGGTTGGTGATAGCCAATACCCTCTTCAGGCACAAAAAGATCCACAGGTATACATGGCGAGTGATGAGAAGGGTGGGTGGTGAAATGAATGAAAGGAAGGCAATGATTGATTATATATGTGTGGATGAAAGGATGCGAAGGTGTGTAATGGATGGAAGAACATATAGAGGTTGGGAGAGTGGACTTTCTGACCACCACTTGATGGTGGTCAGAATCAAGGTCCAAGTAAAATGGAGAAATAGAAGAAGGGAAGGACGGGAGGAAGGACTAGATGCAAGGAGAGTGGAAAAGTTACAGGAAGATGAGAAAAAGGCAGAATATAACAGAGAAGTGGAGGAACGATTGGGTAAATATGGACTGGAGCAGACGGGGGACGTGGAAGGTGTGTCCAAGATATTCAGAGAAGAAATCTGTGCAGCATGTGAGGTGGTGTGTGGGGTGCAGAGAAGACGAAAGGGGTTGCAGGGAACAGCATGGTGGAATGAAGAGGTGAGACAGACTGTGGCACAAAAGAAGAAACTGTATAGTGAGTCGATGAGAAACGGGCGTGGAAGAAGTTGAGATACGGAAGAGAGAGTTATATGTAGAGGGGAAGAGAGAGGTGAAAAGATTAGTAAGAGAGAGTAAGAAGAGAGTGGATGAGGAACTGGGAAGGAACTTCAGTGTAAAGTGGAGGGAATGTAAAAAAAAATTTCTGGAAAGAGGTAAAGAGAGTTAGACGGGGTGCCAAAGAAATTAGTTGGGGAGTGAAAGATAAAATGAGTAGATTACTAGCGAAAATAAAAGTGAGCAGATGGAGAGAAGACTTTAAGGAATAGCTGAGTATGGAGAATGAAAGTAATGCAAGTATAAACGGCTGGGAAATGGATTGGAGACGGAGGGATGTGAGAAGAGAGGAAGAAATCAGTAGGATGAAAGTTGTGGAAGCTATGAAGAAAGTTAAAATGGGGAAAGCCCCAGGAATTGATGGAGTGTGCGGTGAAATGCTGAAGCATGGGGGAGAGATAGTAGTAAAATGGATGTGGAAGATGTGCGTATTGGCCTGGGAGGAATTAGAGTTCCGGAGGACTGGAAGTCAGGTATAATTATTCCCCTGTACGAAGGAAAAGGGGAAAAACAAGCGTATGGTAATCATACAGGGCATTTGTCTTCTTAGTGCAACAGGAAAAGTATATGGTAGGATACTTATTGACAGAGTTAGGAAAATAACACATGGATTAGTTGGAGAAGAAAAGGGGTTTTAGGAAGGTTGTGTAGATCAGATATTCATGCTTAGATCTTTAGTGGCAAAGTTTCTAGAGAAGGGAAAGAAGTAGTATGCGGCCTTCATGGATTTGGAGAAAGCATATGACAGGGTAGATAGACAAGGATTGTGGAAAGTATTAAGAATATATAGAGTAGATGGGAAGTTGTTGAATGCAGTGAAGAGTATGTATGAGGGTGCTAAGGCTGCAGTGCATATGGATAGTGAACTGAGTCAATTTTCCTATTCGAAAGTTGGATTGAAACAAGGATGTGTCATGTCTCCATAGTTGTTCAATCTGTATATGGATGAGGTAATAAAAGAGATACAAGGTTGGGCAGTGGATGTTGGAGCGGCCCTAGTGAGAGAGGGCAGTGTTTGGAAACTCCCTGTACTGTTGTTTGTAAATGATGGTGTGTGGTTAAGTGAAGACGAAGGGTAGCTGCAAGGCTTGATGAATGCATTTGAGAGAGTGTGTAAGAAACGGAATCTGAAGGTGAACATAGGGAAGAGTAAAGTTATGGTCTTCGAGAGAGGTGAAGTCAGTGAATGTAAAGTGAGGCTGGATGATCAGGAAATGGACAATGTGAGTACATCTAGGTACTTGAATAGTGTGATGAGTAAGGATGGAAGTTTAGAGGGTGAAATGCTTGAAAGGGTACAACAGGGAAGAAGGGTTGCTGGTTCCTTGAAAACAGTGATAAGAGACAGGGAAGTGAGCATGGAAGTGAAAAAATTGCTACATGACAGTACTGTGATACCACCACTAACGTATGGATTTGAAGCTTGGACCTTGTTGGAGGGACAAAAGTCAAGAGTGAGAGTTGTGGAAATGAGTTATTTGAGAGGAGCATGTGGAGTCACATAGAAAGACTGACAAATGAGGATATGAAGGAGCATTGTGGTGTGTATGTGAATGTGATAAGAAGCGTTAGGAGAAACACATTAAGGTGCTTTAGCAATGTGGAGAGGATGGAGAGTGAGAGACTGACGAGGAGAGTATATGTGAGTGAGGTGGAGGGGGGGAGAGGGAGGGAGAGGCCAAGGATGAGATGGAGGGATGGAGTGTAGAGGTATATGAGAGAGGGGGGTGTGAGCTGGGTGCAGGGCAATGAAATGGCGAGGAACAAGGCGACATGGAGGAGATTTGTTTGTGGCCACCCTTTACGGGATTAAGGTGTCTGGCAATAGATAGACAGACAGAACAACCTTGACATAATTGCATGTTTATTTGTAGCACTGACATGAATGAACAGAGGTGTCAAACATTAGTTGAAATGATGAAGTAACTGTGATATGTGCAAGTCCGAAGCTGCGGGCAGACCTCCACTTCACTCAGACACTGTCCTAGGTGTATATGTGTGGCCAACTGTACAGCCATGAATAAAAGTTCACCGACAGTCCTCCGCCACCACTGTGTCGTACCTTTCATATTTCCCATTCCGCCCCAAACAACAGAGTATCCTTCCTTACAATGTTCCTTCGGTATGTACAGTACGTTGTATTGATATCATATAAATATACTTCATTCAGCATCTTCCATTGCTGCAGCCAGCAGAGAAGTGTCAGCAAACTTTTTCCTCACGGGTGCATAGTAGGTTCATTTATTTGCAGACAGATTTAATACTGCAGATGCAGTCCAATTAACCTATTCAGTATGATGACTTTTTCCTCTGCCAGATTATTTTATTAAACTTTGAGAGCATCCTAGGTAGTGGGGACTTTAATGAACTAAACTCCTTCTGTACTCCAAAGGTAATAAGTAGACATCTGCCTGCCAAGGTAGAAATAAGGACACAACCTTGTTACAGGTGTTAAGTAGTATATCAGTGAGCTGACAAATTACTGCAAACTTGAAAGTGTAGGCATTCTATAGTCGTGGCACGCAACTCTGAGGTTGTTACTGTCGTGCCCTGGCAACCTACCCATCAACGGTGTGTCCGATTTCTTGTATAATGTGAGATGCATGTGATTCATGTATAATATGTTAGTTTCGTTTCGTTTTTGAAGGCTCCAACATGCTTGCATGCATCGGCCTTGGTCATCTCATGGCGGCTTTCCATGCTGCACAATCCATTGCAGCCTCCCTGTTCAGTCCCTTAACCCTGAGGTCACACTTAATGACCTCAACCCACGTCTTTCTCGGTCTACCCCTCACAACCCCACCCCCAATATTAACACTTCTCACCTTCTGCACCCAGTTATCATCCCCCATTCTCTCCACATGCCCAAACCATCTCAGTCTACCTCTCCTCATCACAACACCAATACACTCCAGTCCCATCCTACCTCTCAACTCTTTCATCGTAAACCCAGCCCCCCCAGGCCTTGCACACAGGGACGCACTGCACATCCACCTAATCATTGTCATTTCTGTGCTTCTGAGCCTGCGAATATCCTCCTCCATTACTGCCCAGGTTTCACTACCATACAGCATTACACTCCTAACACATGCTGCATACAAAGACCCCTTAGCACGTAGGAACAGTCATCTCAATGTCAGGAGAGGCAACAGCTCCCTGAACTTCTTCCAACCACTTCTCACCCTAGCAACAGAGCTAGCTCCAGCACCACCTCCAGCACACAACATGTTTCCCAAATAACAAAACTCTTCCACACACTCAAGAGACTCACCAGCAAGTTCAAGCCTTTCATAACTAACAATCTTCACCTGCTCTCCCCGACACGCCACACACATAAAATCAGCATTATCTCGCAGTCTACCTCTGATACCACTGCATCTCTTGTGCACCCATTTATCACAAACACTACACAAAATGACATTACTTCCCATGCCCTTGTGGCAAACTGCACATGGCCACTCTCCCTCGTCTTTGACAGCACCGCCACCAACCCTAGATTTCATCACTTTTGTTTTATCTGCATTTACCCTTAAGCCCTTATGCCCCATACCATCTCTCTACTTCCTAATTCTTTCCTCCGCCTCCTTTTTGTTCTCTGCAATCAACACCAAATCATCAGTATACAACATCTCCCACAGGAGTCCATTTCTGAAGTCCTGTAAGAGGGCTTCAAGTACCATGATAAACAAGAGGCTCAAAACTGACCCCTGATGCACACCAACATTCACGGAAAACTCATCACTCAAATCTCTATTCACTCTTACTTGGGTGTGAGCACCCACATACATAGCCATAACCACCCTAACCAGCCACTCCTCCAAACCAAGCTTTCTCATTGCCCACTTAACCACCTCTCTAGGGACTCTGTCAAAGGCCTTTTCCAAATCAACAAAAACAAAATACAGATCCCTTTTCTTCCCAACATATTTTTCCTGAAGCTGTCGAACAACGAATATGGCATCAATGGTCCCGCTGCCTGGCATAAACCCAAACTGCATCTCATCAGTATTCACTCTTTTTCTAATCATACCTTCTAGAACTCTCTCCACTACCTTCATTATCTGGTCTAAGAGCTTTATACCTCTATAATTTCCTCTTTCCAGGGCATCACCCTTCCCTTTATACACATTTACAATTACACTCTTCAACCAATCATCTGGGACAGCACACTCATCTATAATCATATTTATCAGGTGAGTGACTAACCTCACCCCTATATCCCCTGAGGCCTTCAACATTTCGGCAGTCAACCCCGTCACACCTGCTGCCTTCCCCACCCGAGTCCTGCCTATTGCGTCACTCACAGTAGCAGCGTCAATCAATGGCCAAGGGCCAAAAACTGGATCCACTGGCTCCAAACTTTCCCTGTCCCAGTCAAATTCCTCATTCAACAACCGGTTATAATGCTCTCTCCATGCACGTTTAATATCCCCACTGTTCACGATTACCCTTCCTTCATCATTCTTCACACACTGCTCACCTATAATATCCCGATTATCCCTCTTCATCTGGTTTGCCACCTTAAATATCATATTTTTCTTTTCCCCATGATTTAGGTTATCAATTAAAAGTCTCTGTGACTCAGACTTCACCCTGTATATATACCTCTCTTCTAGCCCTGCGCTTGGCTGCCAAGTATTCCTCCTTGTTACCACCCTTCTTCCATTCCCAGAAAAGGTTTTTTTTTCTCCTTAACCGCAGATTCTACACCCTCATCCCACCACCAATTTTTTTTATGTCTTGGTGGGCCTCTAGTCCAATCGCATATTACGTCAGTAACTCTCAAGAGGTTGTTCTTGAGGGCTCTTGAGGAGGGGAGGGAAGGGAAGGGGAGGGAGGGGACTGGAGGTTTGAAGAGGGGAGAGAAGGGGAGGATAATTTTTACTATTTATCATATTTTTATTGAGGGTGATCATGACCAATTTCCCTTGCTAGATTTGACAGCTCGGCGGGGAGGGAAGGGGGGAGGGGAAAGGGGAGGGGAGGTTAGGCGAGGGGAAGGGAAGGGAAGGGAAGGGAAGGGAAGGGGAGGGAGGGGATTGGAGGTATGAGGAGAGGAGAGGAGGGAAGGATAATTTTTATTTATCATTTATTTTGGGAGTTTGTCACTATTTTGTTTTTTTTCTAAGCACCTTACAATGGTTTATAACATCCATACACACCAAAAAAAAAATGGTTTTGGTGATTTTTGTATGTATTGTTGCGAAGAAAACAGGTGCGAGCGGCGTATTTTCTTTCTCGGCGGGGCCGTGACGGGTAACTATTATAAACTTTGACGGGCCATAGCTCGGTAACTACTGGGTCTAGGAGGGTGGGGTTTGCGTTTTCAGGTGTGTAAATTCAAGCTCTATAAATCGGGCATAAAACTTTTAACCTTTGAGGAAGTCGAAAAATTGGCCTGTTTTTGCATCCTGGGGGGCAGTCGAGGCTGGGGATTTGCGTACCCTAGGGGTTAAGCACCATATCACAAATCTATAGTTTGTGCTGCTGCACACACTCCTCACTTCCTATAACTTTAACATCCCTCACTAACCTCCTATCAGTCCTCCTAACCAGAAAATAATCGATATGACTGTTATTTCCCCCAGACTCATACGTAATTAATCTACTGTACTCTCTCTTTTCCTAAAATGTGTGTTGCACACAATCATGTTCGTTGCTCCCCAAACTTGAGTATCCTTTCCCCTTCCACATTCCTTATACCATACGCACATCACCCATGGACTTCTTCATAACCTTGAGTTGCTTCACGTACATGACCATTTAAGTCCCCTTCCAAAACCAATATCTCATCATCCTGCATACCACCTACTACACGTATTAAGTCATCCCAAAATCTGTCATTCTCTACTTCATCCAAGCCTGCCCATGGAGCTATGTCAATATAACTGCAGTTATCATTCCACCAACCAGAATTTTCACTACCAATATCCTATCACTTACTCACATAACATTCATAACATATTCCACCCCTTTCTCCGCAACCATCACACCAACACCCCCATATCCGTCGTTCCCCCCCCTGCCAAAACAACTTATAATAATCCTTCCGAACAATGTTTCTGGCCGATCCACCCCTGTACTGGACTTCCTGCAAACATGCCACATCCACCCACCTCCTACTGAATGCCTCAAGGACTTCTCCCGCTTTTCCCCTCAAACTTCCCACATTCCATGAACCCACCCTCATCCCCATGAGTGATTTAATGTCCTCAGACTTGTTTTGACACTTATTTTTAGTCATAGTCAGTATTAATAATGGAGGTAGACATACCACAGGCCCCACTCAGAGCACAGTCCCAGGTCCAGGCAATGGATCTGGGACCCCTAGCCCAGCAGCTTACTAGTGGCTGTGGTAGTGGCCTCGGGGCACCCTGCCAGGACAGCTGCAGGGACACCCTCCAAGCGCGCCTTGGCACTGCAACTGCCCCGCCATTATACACCCACTGATAGGGCAGACTCCTGGGGCACTACTCCCAGGTTTGGGCCCCTCTCTATTGGGCGGAAGCGGCAGCCTGGGAACCGCAATGCCCTGTACCCTCTAGCACAGGTTCGAGCCACATCTCACCCTGGACCCATGATCTATGCCGGCGGAACCCCCACCACGCCTCCCCCTGAAAGGCCGCCACTAGGTAGCGGGGGCAAAGTTTTCTGGCTGCATGCCCTTGCTGGCGCCAACCCCTGTAACGTAGTGGGATATGTTGTGTGAAATGTAACGTGCATGTGGTGTAGTGCATAAATAGTTAGAGGAAATGTTTGGGAGAGTATGCTGGTCAACTTTCCATGTTACTGTCACACTGAAAAGGTCAGCGAAGGGGGATGGTTAGATAGCTAGTGAAACAGGAGCTCCAGCTCTCTCTATCACCAGCATTCCCATTCCCCTTGGGAGTACCACCCTGTTCGGCCCGTGCTACAGCCTCCTCCTACATGTATAATATGTTCGTATATAATAATATTCGTGTATAATATATTCATGTATAATAATATAATTCGCTTATAATATGATACGAAATCGGACGCACTTCTGACTGGTAGGTTGCCAGGGTACGATAACGACAACCGCAGAGTCGTGCACCGCTCACTCATTGTAGTGCTGCTCTCAGGTGGCTGCCGTTTCTTCTCTTCCTTCCTTATTTCCTTCCGTCCTCTTATAATTATCGTTCTTTCCTTCATCTTTCCTCTTCTTTCTGTTTGCGGGTGACTCTCCACTTAGTGACAAGTCAAATGGTTTCCTACACCAGGCAACCATTTACTACGTTGGGTGGTAACCATATAACCAAATTATGGAGCCTGGTGGTTTATCGGGTAATTAAGACTCTCCAATCGGATTGAGCCTCTGCCGATTCATTTCCAAAGGATGGTTGGGGTTTATTTCTAATACCACTCAGGGATGAGTGCGGCAGTGAGGCTGGTCACTCTCACCTTAAACGTCAGGACCAGCTTGCCTAGCCCTGGGCTCCTACGCTTCTCATGGGGTAACAAAAGTTTAGATAATGGATGGATGGATTATTGTTCCTATTATTATTATTATTATTATTATTATTATTATTATTATTATTATTATTATTATTATTATTATTATTATTATTATTATTATTGTCATTATTATAATTATTATCATTACTACTACAGCTACAACAACTACTCCCGCTACTACTACAACTACTACTACTTTACTCCTGATTTCTGACTAATTTAGTCAGCCTTCAGGAATGGTGTTACATTACTGTTTTCAGTCTCATCTTCTGTGCTAATGATTTTTCTTAAGCGGATTATAGTAATTATTTCTTGATGTAGTACCTCACAAGTACAAAATACCCCCAGAACAGACGCACTGACCAAGTATATATATATATATATATATATATATATATATATATATATATATATATATATATATATATATATATATATATATATATATATATATATATATATATATATATATATATATATATATATATATATATATATATATATATATATATATATATATATATATATATATATATATATATATATATATATATATATATATATATATATATATATATATACACACACAGAGACTTCATCATCATCATCATCATCATCCGGACCTCCTTTCCCACCCAAGGGCAGGGTGAGGAGTAGCAATGTCCAAACAGAACAAACTTGCCCAGTCCAAATAGGCCACACTTCCATTCACTCATCATTCAAGCCCCTGGAATCCTGGCTATACCGGATACGCCAAAAAACATTCACCACATTCTGCAGCTTCACACAAACGTATCCGATTGAGTCAATCCGGACGCTGCCATGCTCACAAGTGGTGCCAAAATCCCTGATCATGCCTTTCTCCTCACAACATTCATCCAGCCAGCTCGATCTCTTGTCAGATCCCTAGCCTCACCCACTTCCGAACCTCTCTTCCTTAAACACTCATCCACCATATCTCTCCACCTTCTCCTTGGCCTACCTCGCCTCCTCCCTCCTTCAAATTCGCTCAGGTATACCTTTTTCACCACTTTATTTTTATCCATTCTTTCCACATGACCATACCATCTCAGGACTCTCTCTTCGATTCTGGTGTCCACCGACTTCCTTACACCACACCTTTCACGAATCACACTATTTCGTATCCTATCCTCCCTCTGTACTCCACATACATTCCTCAACAGTCCCTTCTCCACTGCTCTTACTCTTGACTTTTCATTTTCATGTCACACCATAGTCTCACACCCTTATGTTAAAGTTGGCACTAACACCCCCTCATGTAAGCCTCGTGCAGCTGCAACACTCAAGCCTCTGTTTCTTATCAAGGCCTTCATTGCACCAGCTACTTTTCTTCCTTGTGTCACTACTTTCAACTTTTTTACACATTTTCCTCTCTTTTCTATCACTGTACCCAAGTATATGAACTCTCTCACCAATTCCAGCCTCTCTCCATTCACTGTGACATCACACTGGGAGTTCCCTTCTCTCGCAGTAACCATAACTTTACTTTTTTTACATTTACTCTCAAGGCATGATGCTCACAGACATCAGCAAAACTCTGCACTAGTCTACCAAGCTCCTGTCCGGTACTTGCAAGCAGTACTGCTCATCAGCATACAACAAATTTGAGATATTCCATCCATCACCATTCATTACCAAAGCCATCCCTCTCCCCGTTACTCGTGTTTTCACTTCTCTCATCACCCCATCCATATATACACTGAACAACCATGGGGACATCACACAACCTTGTCGCACGCCCACACCGATCGTGAACCATTAACTTAGATGCCCTTACACATGCTTCTCTACCATCATAAAAACTCTTGACAGCACCTAGCAGCTTACCATCTACACCATACATGCGCAAAACTTTCCACAATCGCTCTCTGTCTACTTTGTTGTATGCTTTTTCCAGATCCATGAATGCCAGAAACACCTTATGGTCCTTCTCACAAGCCTTCTCTGCTATCTGTCTCACTGTAAATACTTGATTCACACATCCTCTGCCACTCCGAAAGCCACTCTGTTCATAACTCACTAGGACTTCTGATATCTCTCTTACTTTGTCTATAATAATTCTTCCATGTTCCTTCCCTACCACACTCAATAAACTTATGCCATGATAATTCTTGCACGCACTTCACTCACCATTATTTTTGTACAGGGGTACAATCACAGCCTTTTTCCACTCTGCAGGCACAGTTTCACTCATCCATGCCTTTATACATATCTCCAACAAGCACTTCATTCCACTCTCTCAACTACACTTAAGCATCTCTGCATACACCTCATCAACCCTAGCTGCTTTCCCACTTTTCAGCCATTTCACAGCGCTCTTCACCTGTGCGAGTGTCACGTCTCCTGGCACTGCATTCCTTCTCTGCACCCCCCCAAAACCAATCATGTTTACAGCCGCTCTGCTCTCTCTATTCCAATTCATCAGGCTTTCAAAATAATCTTTCCATCTGGTCCTTACCTCATCTCCATGGGTTAGTAACCTACCACCTGCATCCTTCACACTATCACATTTCTTTCCCCTTTCACTTCTACATTTCCACACCTCTTTCAAGAACAATTTCCTATTTTCAGAGTAGTTCACATTCAATATTCTTCCTTGATCTTCATTTATCTCCTTCTTTCTCCTCTTCACTGGTCTCTTTAATTGCTTCTTGCTCTCGATATACTCATTTCTTATTTCAACTGAACCCCTATCCTGTTACCATTTTAGCCACTTCTTCCTCTTTTCCTCCACCGCTCTCTTAACCTCCCTCATCCCACCATGCCGTACCCTTCTTTTTTGTTGATACTCTTGGCACACCACACACCTCTTCTGCATTCCTAACTAAGCAATCCCTATATGCATTCCACAGGGTGTCCAGATCCAATTCATTCCAGTTCACTGATTTTAACTCGTCCTCTACTTTGGTCCTGTAATCATCTGCCATTTCTTTGATCCTCAGCTACTCAACTTTCAGTATTTCACCCTGACTGCTCTTCTTTCTCTTGACCCACCTCACTCCTCTCAGCTTGATCTTGCATACCACAATCATATGATCTGACAGACCTCCACATCGTCCTCTCACAGCCCTCATATCAGCAACCATTCCTATTATTGACCTCTCAACGAGCACGTAATCAATTAGGCTTCTTTCAACACGATCCCCGTTTCCTCTATACCATGTATATTTATGTGCATCTTTGTGTTTGAAATACGAATTACAAATGCACAACCTCCTCTCCTGACACATATCCTTTAGTCGATTCGCATTATCATTTTTTCCTGGTACTCCATAACAACCCATTATGTCATCCTCAGGACCAGTGCCTACTCTTCCATTCATATCTCCCATCACGATCACATTATAGCTCCTGGGCATTTCTCCCACTACTTCACCCAATTCATCCCAAAACCTCTCTCTCTCTCTCTCTCTCTCTCTCTCTCTCTCTCTCTCTCTCTCTCTCTCTCTCTCTCTCTCTCTCTCACTCCTGTCCTCACACAGTGCATATGCTACAATCACTGCCACTTTCACCTTCTCAAACTTGAACTTGACATACATACACCTCGAGCTGACACATTTGTAGTCTCTCATTCCACTCTGCCACACCTCATTCATCAACAAAGCAACTCCTTCCTTGCATCTTCCTCTCCCAGTCATTCCCGATCTTACACATTTCACACCCTCCCACTCCTCCACTTCGCACCCTTTCATCTTCGTTTCACACAATGGCATCACAGCATATCTCGCACTTTTGAACACATTCACCACTTCCACCCTCTTGCTCTCCTCATTAACTCCTCTCACATTCCACATGGCCACATGAGTCTGCTCATTTGGCTGGGGCCCTGGGCAGGTTTTGGGCCCTCTGAGGCTCTATGAAATGACTGTGATGATTAAGTGATTTTGGATAGGGGAATCTGGGGGACACTTAACCCTGCCAGAAACCCCGATTATATAGTTACTACCAAGCGTAGTAAATGGTTACCTGGGTACAGGAAACCATTTGGCATGTCACTCATTGTAGAGCTCATATGGCATCACTCTACATTGAGTGAGTGGATGATGGGTGCCCCCACTTACCACAATATATATATATATATATATATATATATATATATATATATATATATATATATATATATATATATATATATATATATATATATATATATATATATATATATATATATATATATATATATATATATATACCGGTATATCCCTTCATGGGCAAATGGGGTCCCTGCAAACCCCAGCATGTTTCTAAAATGTTACCATTAAGCCATTTTTTACTTTCACACCCTGGCCTCTCATGATTTTTATTGTAGATGGTTATTATATATCCCCATAAAATTTTAGCAAAAAATCTCTCACGATTAAGGAGTGATATTGCAGTAAATGACAGTGGGGTCCGCCACGACCCCACCTGGCCTTTCGTGTAACTAGTTTTTTTTTATATATATTTTTCAGATAATTCCGATCATAAACATTAGGGCAATGTCAATACCAGTAGCAAAGTTTCATGCCTCAGTGGTAGTGGCAGAAGGTGACCGAGAAGAAGTGAATTATTCAGATGGTGATTTATCTGTATCCGACGCTGATGATTATGAAGTGCTTGAACAATCAGACAGTGAAATTAGTGTGAGTAGTATTGAGTCTCCTGTGAGTGCCAATGATAATTTTGAAAATGCAAGTGGTGGTAGTAATACAGAAGATGCTCATCAAGAGGATGAAACAAGAAATTGTTGTACCAAATTTGAACATTATAGGGATAGTTTTATTTTATGATCATGCTAATTTACTTTACACATGAACTTGTTATTATTTTGAGAACCTGTTCCAAGAATACTGACAATCAGATATTTAAATAAGTGCAGAATCAATTCTTCCACACTCAAACTTGAATAAAATTCTGATAAAATGAAAAATATTTTGTTAAAATAATAATGATAAAAAAAGAAAGGGCCACTTGGGGGTTGGTTCTACGTGGCGTGTCCTGGGCAACAAATGTTGAAAGTTTACTAGATATAACTTTATGAATATGGCAGAAATACACCATTAATGTTTGGGGTCCACAGGAACTCCATCGGCCTTCCGTGTAACCTTGCCCATGAAGGTATATATATATATATATATATATATATATATATATATATATATATATATATATATATATATATATATATATATCTCGTGGCAGTATGAACAAGAAAAAAAAAAAATTCTCAACTTCAATCTGGCACACTCACAGATGATATAATTGATGACTCTTTGATGACTCTTACAGCTCCGAATTTTTCTCGAACTACTGTAACATAAAAGTTCTGGAATAAAATGATTTCCCTTAGACGAATCTCTGCTTCCACTGCAAGTTGTAATATCCATGCTAGGTCTCATGTAGACCCTGTTAATTTGTGTACCAGAAATGTATTGATAGAAATGCTCATTATTCAAAGCTGCTTCAGTGCAAAGGCATACTATCCGTTTCATTCTTACTTCAGCCATGAAATTTTTGTTCACCATAGGAAGGTCAAACATACACGGCAAAAAAAAAAAAAAAAAAAAACTAAGCTCATTAATTTTCCCAAGAGATAATAATGAAGTGTGACGATGTGTACTTAGCCTCAAGAGATTCCAAATATCAATTATAAGAAGGCCGTGTTGTTCATTTATATGTATAATTTTTCTGATTCCTAGAAAGCGAATCAGATTTTAATAAAATTTTAAACAATGATACTGTGAACAATACTTTACTTAGGACAGATTTAACAAGTCATTAATACGATGTTAGGTTATCTGTCCGGCGCCACATTGCTGAAAGACTTGCCTGCATCCTTTAGTGTTCTGTGGCACTGTTTTTCGTTGTGTGAGTCTATCATGTGTGATTCTCTTAAAGCACTCTCGTTAACGGTGAAGTGTATATGAAGAAAAACTTAACTGTTGCATACTTTCATAAGATGTTTTAAACTTTACATATATTTAAGGTAGCAGTTACCGTTGCTCAGTGCAAAAGAAATGCATATTATGATGCATTATTACATGGAAGTATCCTGAATATACTTTAAAATAACACAGTATAAATAATAAATATCTCCCTATGGCATTAAGTGGTCACCTTCTTTGCTTAAGATAAAAGATGTTCAAGGGACACGTGAAGCTACAGACCGTGACGGCAGACAGGATGAAGATGGTGTGGCTGTGGCTGGGTGGCGTGGCAGTTCGAGATATAGCAAGACAAACGGGTTCCAGCACCTCCACTGTGTACCGCTGGGTGAACCGCTGGCGTCGGGGTGGTAGTGTGGGCACCAAACCTCTCTGGTGCAGACGACACCCCTGGGCAGCCAGCTGGAAGGAGGCGATTATGGAAGGATCTAATGTAAACAGAGCGCAGCGGCCATCTTTAACGCCCAGTACTTATGAGCCAAATTATTACAATATCGAAACTTATGACAGATATGTTACGGTAATGACTGGAGTAATTGCCCTATTAGCTACTATGTCTCCTCGATTTTCAATAATCTCTAAGCCTCAGTATGTCTAACCTATTACATTCATGCTGCCGACTGGCTATACTAGTCAGCTAAGGATTAAGTTTTCTAAGTTATGGGATTAGATAAGACCTTCTCCCATGCCTAATAAATATGATACACATTACTGAATCGGTATACATAATCATACACTTCTTTGTGAAACAAATTTTTTCTGTGAAATTTTCCCGTATTTTAAAATGACCACAATGATAATTTTCTATGTAAGGATCATAACCATATTTACATGGGTATACATTTTCATTTTACAAAAATACAGAAATATTTTAAAAGTTTCTAATATTGTTATAGTGTTTAATGTTGATAAGTGACAAAACAATTTCCACTCCTAAATGAATTATTTTATCTTTAAAAAAGGTAAGCACGTTGAGGAACGACAGTAAACAACACAAGGTATCTTAATTGCGTTTTAACTCCATCATCCTGAAAACCCTCTGTGTTGAACAAAATCATCTCTGGTTACCCAAATTATAAAACGAAGTCCATAGACTGTAAGGGTAAATGGAAGTTTTCCTCATTTGGATGTAAATAATCACAGGAAAGGTTATATAATACGTCGACCAATTCATAAAGATTAGCTCTGGCTGACATCATGTGGGAAGGGTAAAGCACTCACCTTGAGGGGAAGCTCGGTAGCAAAACAAGGCATCTGCAAGAGGAGACGTTACAAATATGCAAAAACGTATATTCTCAGTTTTCTGTATTTTTAGTCCTTTGTGGTATCGTAACCAAAAGACAATCTTGCCGCTGTCGAGAATTTCTATCTTCGATTTGTGGGTCGAGCACTGGACCTTTCACCAGGGTCTTTTCATCCCAGTTATTTCACTCACTGAACTGAATTAGAGACCTGGTTGTGTAAAGTGACAGTTACTACTGTAGTTTGGAGGCATGATTGTTGGATGCTATCCTCATCACTTAAACCTTGTTGTTCCCTCTCTATGATTATCAGGTGTCTGATTTTCGAACCATTAAAGAAATAAAGGACTAAAGAACGTTTCTGTGTTTCCCTTCCACCCATTGACACACACTTACCAATATGCAAGTCATATAGGTAAAGATAACTCCCCTGAAGTAAAAATCTGATAGTTTTTTAAAATATCATGGTAAAAACTATTACCAAAATCAGTTAATTCATATGTAAGACTTCTGATCATACTCTTTACTGTAAGAGGTATCTGTTAATATGGATGAAATTTTCTGTCAGTAAAAATAAAATAAAGCCATCGTATTCAGTAGTTTCTTCTGCCTTGACGAAAATAGTCCTGCCGCTGCAACACTTAAAAAACGATAATGACGTTTTGAAGGGACCTACCGTCTGTTGTTGTTGCTGTTAAGATTTCCGTCCCGGAAGAGGACCGGGCCAAATAAGAGCCCGCCAGAGTAATTTCGAATGGTGAAGTGGGCTCCAGTAGAGCTGCATGTGGTGAAGATAAATAAAGGGATCACCTACCGTCTGTAAAGCTTTAACCTCTGTAATGTACGCAGTACACTCACATGGTTCTTGGCCGTAGCAGCAGCCACCATCTTACGAATAATTAAAGACGAAATGCATGAGGGACATCCAATCTGCCACGTCAAAATACCATGGACACAACTTCTTGGTAGGGTGGATAGGTCTTACTGCAGCGATAGTGTAGGCTGCTGAAATAAGACTATGAACAGAGGAGCCTGGCGGAAACAAAATTTTGAACAGGAAGCTGAAGGATTAACTGTAAGGAAAACGTGAAGTATATTGGAACTATCTCCAAAGTGGTCAGGGAAAAGGGTTGGGTGTTGCACAAGATGCTCTAGGTTTTACCTCCGCCAACGAAGTTAATGGAGATTGTGTATTCACCTTTTTTTTTTTTTTTGTCTCTTTATCTGTCTGTTTGTGCAGAAAATGTGTCCGAAAGTTCTCAAAGTATTTCAACGAATTGGCCATGGGCCAAGGAAGAAGTAATTACACTTTGCGGTGGATCCGGATCCTATTTCGATGGATCTGAATCCGGATCCATTTTAATGGAAATGACATTGACGGAGGTATGAACTCTCTAAATGCTTTCTGGTTAAAGATGTGAGAGGTGAAGGCTCTTTCACCAGGTGGACCAGTAAATGAAGAGGAGAGCCAAACGTGGTGGACAACACTGAAATCACCAAATATGGAGATTTCAGATAAGAAAAAAGGAAAATGTTTGTTCCAATTAGAAGTAAGACAGTCAAAGACATGTATATAGACAGTATAGACTGGAGTTAAGAAACAGCAAAGATATTCTTAGTAGAGAACGACTGGATAAACAAAGCCAAAATGTAGAGAAGTCTGAAAACTTGAGTTAAAGAACATGATAGGAAGTTAAGTTGTTGTGTATAGATACACAACTTGAACGTTTGGCTTTGAAATGAGTATAGACAAAATAGCAAACCAAGAAAGGTCTGCCTTTGGCTGTTTCACAAAGCTGCATTTCAATAAGGAAAAGGTGAGGTTCTGAGAAGAAATGGCGTTCAGCAGAGTGGAATTTGGTGAAAAGTTCATGGATGTTGCAGAAATGGATTGATCCTGGATAGATGCTTTATCAATAACCTAGCCCATCTCATTTGATCGTCACCAGAAGTGGGGCAGAGTGTGAGGACATTTATTGCTTCCTCTCTCCTCCTGCAGACTCTAAGGGTGGGTATTCGACCGCCATTTTCATTACAAAACTTAAAAATCAGTGGACAGTGCTAGCAACATAGACTGTCTCACAAGTAGCATATGTAAAATTAGTTCAGGTACTGATAAACAACGTGAACAAACCAGGATGTGATGCTGTGAATATATCAATAACATGCCAATAAAATCATGGTATCCCTAGGTATACTGTACATGGGCATGCCATTGATTATACTGACTGTGTGGAACATCTTAAACAGTATTGCCCATATGCCTACATGTTCAGGTAACAGAGTGGAAACTGTGTTAGGATGGGAGGGGAAAAATATGGTGGTGGGAGAGGGAGGGTAGGGCAGAGATAACAGTTTTGCCTGTCATTTGTCATCTAACTTCGTTTGCTTGTTGCCGAGAGGTCTGCAGGCTGCACGTGAGGTACAATGTACGTGGAAGGAGTCAGGCTTTAAAGAATTAGTCCATTCTAACACAAGAGATGAAAAAAAATGTTAACATGATTATTTGAAATGTACTGTACTTACACAAGTTCCTTCCAGATTTTAGAGGACAAGGGCTATCATGAAGACTTCCTCTGCGCGGTTGCTGATTATCATGGTTGCCACAGTGTGTTTTACAGAAGCCATCACGCCTTCGTCAGGTTGGTCACAGTTTATTAAGTTTACTCATCTACACCCAAAGTTGCTGGTATTATCAGGTAGGTCTAAACTCTACTGCATAATATGACCGTATAAAATTCTCCCACCTTCTTGTTTTGTTTTTTTTCTACTTCTTACCCACAAATCTGATCGGTGTTAGCCGCACTACTCCATCGTCTGATGTCTGACATGTTCTCATCTAGCTTGAGCCCTTACTTATCTCACCCGCCATCTTCATTAGTTCTTCCTCCTTATTTCTCACAAGTCCATATCAGTTTAGCCTCGCTACTTTCGTCTTCGTTCTCCACATCACTATTATTCTTGTCACTTCTTTAAGTATTAAACTGGTGACTATCAAAGCGTTATCTCACCACACCGCGCCATCCATCACACCATCCATCAGTCACTGTCTCAAAGACTGGGGGATGTGTCGGTCTTGTGATATCACACTCTCGGGGTTTACATCTCACGGTGTGAGAGAAATAACAATACAAACTATACTCTGTAGAAATGGGGCGAGTATACAAGACTGAGTGAGAGGAATTACAAAAAATAATAATACATTATTCAGTGGTGGAATGTTGATAGTATCCATTTGGTAATTTTTTATTGCTTGTTGAAATTCTGGTGTATGAATGTGGATCATCAGAGGGAAAATACGACCAAAGAACAAGGTAGGAGTAGCGTGGGAAATACGTCTCTTGGGGAAACTGGGTCCCTAAAGGATAATACATTCATTAGTAAAATATGCCCATCGGGAGAAAACGGGTCAACACAAGTGGTTCTCAGTCATTTAAGGGTTTGCGTCCCCCTTTGCCTTGGTTCACATATTTGTGCTCTCCCCCCCCCTCAACCTTGGTCAGCGTACCCATGCCCCCCCCTCAACCTTGGTCAGCATACCCATGCCCCCCCCCATAACCTTGGTCAGCATACTCTTGCCTCCCCCTCAACCTTGGTCAACATACCCATGCCTCCCTTTCAACCTTGGTCAGGATACCCATGCCCCCCCCATTAACCTTGGTCAACATACCCATGCCTCCCCATTAACCTTGGTCAACATACCCATGCCTACCTTTCAACTTTGGTCAGCATACCCATCCCCCCCCCAATTATCCTTAGTCAACATACCCATGCCTACCTTTCAACCTTCGTCAGGATACCCAAGCTCCCCCCACCTCAGCCTTGGTCAACATACCCATGTCTCCTCTCCCCCCCCCCATTACCTGCCATCATCCGACTCTAAAAAACTTATTCCATGTTATTATCATTTTTGATGCAGGTTCAGCTGGACGTTAGCCCAGTCGAATACAACCTGCATTACTCCTCCTTCAGCAATTCACAATCCCCTATTTCAAGGGATAAGGAGGAAGCACGTGTATAATTTATCTGAGGTTAGTTCTGTCTTTCAATGTAAGACTAATTGGTATCTTTATTTTTCTTTCGAAATGACTAGATTCGAGAGAAACGAAACCATGAAGACAACCAGGCGACAGACATGATGGAAAGAAACCAGCTAATTTCGCGGGTGCAATGAGTAATGTGTTTTGAAGGCTGAAACAGAACGAATATGAATACTGAATATAAATCAATAGTTCATCTTGACACACACACACACACACACACACACACACACACACACACACACACACACACACACACACACACACACACACACACACACACACACTTATACAAGTCACTATTTTTTCTGAGTCCTCACGCGTCCCTTGGAAATTACTCACAACCCCACAGGCAGGTGCCCCCCCCCCCACCGGTTGAGAGCCACTAGTGTACAGGGGAAAAATGGGGATGCATGAAAGGAATCGGTCCAGTGGGAAAGTAGGTTCATTGAGGATAATAGGTCCATGGGAAAAATTGGTACATGAGAAAAGGAAAACCATGTCCAGTGGGGGATAATAGGTCCATTGGGGAGAAGAGGTCTGAGGTAATAGGCCAATGGAGCAAAAATATGCCTTGAATGAATGTAGGTTCACGGGGAGAAAAAGGGTGAGTGGAGAGATGACCAGAAGGAGTTATAGCTAGGGACGGGCTTGTGTGCTTGTGTATGTTTTGACTGATAACATGGATTAATGGATGGCTAAAGTTATTAGAATCAAATGGGACTGGGGTTACACTGTGTGGCCTTTGTGTGCTGATAATCAGGCAGTGTACAGAGGCGAATGCATCCAGTAAACTAACAAGTCAGGATACCATATATACAGGCTAATGCATAGAGCCAATTACAGCCCATTCAGTTCTTTCCAAATGCATCTTGCAAGAGTGAAGACATGCACTGTAAGTATTCATTTTCATTTTGTCAAGAGGAATATACCACTCTCCGTAACCTAATATAAGTCCAAGATTTTCAGTATATGCCAGTCAACGACGTGTAAAGTGTTGTACCATTAATTCCTTCAATAATCTATCTATCTATTTGTCTATCTATATATTTAGGCTGCTTCCCCGAAAGAAAAGGGGGTAGCCGAGGCAGGACGACACACTCCCAGTTTACTTATCCACACACACACACACACACACACACACACACACACACACACACACACACACACATTTATTCGTTTCTTACCCCCTTCAATAAGGTGATGCCTTTTTTTTCATCATTTATTCTTAGTACGACTGGAGGGCAATGTTCAGTTTATTAATGGTCTGTCGCAGTGAGCGGGTTAGGAACATAACTGTCGCCTCTAGTGTGTTTCCAGTGCAGTAGAACATTTCAAGATTTCCTTAGATTTCAGGGATGTGTTAGCGGAGGAGACACAGGTGTTTAGCTCAGTGGTTGGGACCTGGCTACAAGGAAAATGCTTCCTCATATTACTCACTGACGGCTTCACATCGTACACCACAATTTCACAGGTAACTGGGAAGCAACACAGACAATTTAATAATGGGGCCTGTGATGTAATTCCCTGGGATTTTCGTGCTAACTTTGATTTTATGGTTGAATTGGACTCTTCAGAAGATAATAATAAAAAATCAGCTTGTGTCATTTTTTTACCTCTTTTTTATTTTTTAGGGGACCTTTTTCAAAACTGCCGTCACTGCAAGGAGGTGGAAATGGAAAAATGTTAAATCATGGCCATTGTGACTTCAAATTTGTACCAAAAGACTGAAAATTATTATCTTATGGCCAATAAATGTCAATCAATGGATTTCCATGGAATTTGTCAGTAATTTGCATATTTTCAAGATGGCTGCCACTAAAAATTTGTGTACAGAGTCGCATTCATGAAAGTAGTTAGGTAATTCTGGGGCAAAATCATTTTAAGAGCTTGATGCTTGTGTCTATATTTAGTTTTTGGGGGATGAAAAATGATTTTTTATTACCCCCGTGATATAAAATATGCAATTTTGGTGATTTGTTTCACATTTTCTTTCAAACGTAGCAACATATATAATATTAGTATAACAAGTGTATTGTAAATCAAGGTAGCCAATACAAATTACTTGCAACATATCAAAAATTAAATTGTTTATTGAAGCACCATCCATCATTCATTCATAACTGATTGGCGTTGTTGATTTTAAACAATCAGCACAGCCAAACAAAGGCATTGTTGATCTTTCAGATTGTCTATCAGTGTATTTAAGTAGAACTCGGCCTAATGGACGAGACAAGATAGTTCACAGACAAAAACAAAATTAACAAAAATACTTGCCCCATAGACTATATAAATTGCAAGAGTTAACTTCGATTGACAAACGAAACAAATTACATTCTTGTTTTGATCAAGAAAGCAGATATGCAGAAAAATGATCAGGACACTGAACTGATATCCAGCCAATCATAATCAGTGCACGTGAGGTACATTATTAGAGTAACAGTACATTAAATGCAGTCACATATCATCTTCATCCACCAGCTGATAATCCGAGAAGTGCTCACAGTCATTGTGGCATTTGCAGAGGGCTGTATATGGCAGTTTGTTTTTGACACATGAACAATTGCCCTTGCTTGACTTGCATCCACATTTCATAAGCTCAATGACAGCACCTGTAGCTGGTTTTATTGGGCATCGCACTGGGGTGAAGCTTTTCCCATCCTCACTCAGTGTCCAGCCATGTCCTTCTGGACTTGGCAAAATAGGATGAGCTACCACATATGATTTGTCACGCATGGCCATATAGTTACGGCGCTGGAGATGAGGAATTAATGCTGCTCTTGTTGGTAGCAGCTTCTCCCCTTCAAGGTTTCTTCCACGGAAGAGCTCCCAGCGTTGATCCGGAATGGTAGTCTCAGCACTATTTGGAGAGTATACTTTGCATAGGAATTATTCTAGAGGCAGGAGATCTTTTGGAAGCTGTGGAAGATCAGTACCAATGGCAGCGTTGCTTCGCCAAGGATCTGACAGGCTGAGATTGCAGGATCACCACTAGGAAGTGCTAGGAAGGCTGATATCCATGTGCTCTTTGAGACTCCTACAAATTTCCCACCCCAGTCTGGACCAGAGAAATTATGAAGCCCTATGAAACCATTGCATTTCACTCTTCCAGTGATGTCAGCTCCCTGGCACACATTGATTGATCGATGATTTGCTCCCTTGCTAGTCAAGAGATTAACTTTTTTGAAGGCATCAACACGGTCATGAACTATAAGATCAATCAATAGGATCAGAACATCAGTTTCTGGTGACCACACATCAGTACTCTTCAGGGTGGTATCTTTGAGGACATCCATAACATGCTGTGGAATCACTGTGTCGGCTTCCTCGTGACTATGGGATGTCTTATCTGCTGAAAGAGTGAAAGGGTGGTTAGCTTGTGCAGTAGTACAATGGACAGCAACTAGTTTTTGAGAGAAATCTTTGCAGTAGTCAGTCGGGGCCTCAGCCGGGTATTTTGAGAGTCTTGCCTTTGTCTTTGATGATGACAGCAATTCTTTCAGTGAGATCTCGGCAATGATCATCTTACCATGGACTGTAAACTCCATATCCTTTGCTGCAGTAGATGTAGCCCTCTTTAATCTAGTCAGATCCTTTAGTGAGTTTGTAATATACCGGTCAAAGATAACTCTACCTTCCCCATAGCTCTTCATCATTATGTTGGTACGTTGGACAAAAGCTTCTTTTAGGTGGAGCATTTTTGTCATGTTCGGAGTTTTTCCCATGCTTTGCACAACTGTCATGGCATCAATAATGAGGACACGAATACCTGCTCCATCAATCATTGAAGAATGAGGTTGCTGAATGCCCTTGGTTTGTAGAGTCTCTTCAATAGCATGCATAATGCTGGCCTTGTCTGGGGGGATGAAAAGAGTACCATCAACAGCAAACATTGACCTAGGTATGATGGCCATCTCATAGTTGCCAATTGTTGAAGGGAGACGAGGCAACATTTCAGGTCGTGACTGATGGAAGACCAGAAATCTAGCAAAAAGCTGCCTCTCCTCACAGAGCTTGATAACTTTGTCACCAAGTTGTATACGAGCCTTGGTTGCCCAGTTGCTGAAGGTCTTCAACTTTAACTTGATCATTTTATCCCAAACTGACTGAGATGAACTTTGTGACAGTCGTCTCTCCACGAAGTATGGATACTGTTCTTGTCCTTTAGTATCTCGTTTTATTATATCATCTTTCACTGCATCAGGGAGTACTAAGGAAGATACAATATTCCTTAGAGCAGTGCTGTTAGTGAAGGGGTTTCCTTCAGAGTGTACCTGCAGGCAGTTCTTGACTTGAAGAGCATTCTCTCTTGATCTTATGGCCATATTCCCTGAAAGCTGATAATGTTCTTGTGTAGTGGAGGAGTCTGCCTAGTGGGGAAAACCACTATGCCACCTTTCTATAATGGTCACAAAGAAGCCCTGGAATGCTCCTTCAAGCTGGGAAATACCTTTCATACCACCATGGCCTTTCAATCTATGGATGTGTTGTTCCAAAGCTTGATCAATGAAGAGGTGTGTGAAAGGAACATCAGATTTTTTCACACAACAATCGCCCTTTTTTAAAGCCTTCCAGGTCTCAGGATCATCAGTATTGAGCTGCTTCATCTGTGCAAGATGCACTGGCATTAGCCCTCATAATGAAACAAGTCATGTGCAAAGAAGTACTTGATTTGTTTGTCAAGGGCTGCAAGTTAACCTTCCCAATCACCCTGTCGACATGTGCTGATGATATGGAGCAGGTAATCCACTTGTTGCATGTAATTCTCTTAGAACCTTGCAATGTCACCTCCAGACTTGGCATTCAAATCAATGTCCTTCTCCAGCCCCTTCTCAATAGACTCAAAAATCCCAGGAGCATCTGTAGATCTGGAATGCAGGCTTGTCTTGAGGTTTTGGCACAGCTGCTGGAGGGGACCAGGAGAAGAAGTGGCTAGAAGGGCATCAAATTTGAAGTAGAGACATGCTAGATCATTCATAATATGATATTCGACTCCTCGTTTGAATGCCTTTCCACTGTAGATACCCCTCTGGGCAGCTGGAGAATAGATCCCACTCTCAATGACCACTGTATCAAGTCCACTATCCTCCACATACTTACCAAGAGAATGGAGAGCTGCAAAGCAAATGTGCAGTTCCCCCGCTCGTAAAATCCAGTAGTTATTAATGGATTGCTGAATTTTCAAGGCCCGCTCATATAGATCTAAATCAAGTGTGATGTTTGTTCTCCTGTCTGGACCAACAACATGAGCTGAAATGTCTGAAGCAAGCTGAAGGAGAAGGTATGCATTATTTTTCCTTGCAAATGGGAAGGAAAAGATGAGCTGCATTTGGTGCAGACTGACAACATAGGAAAGGAACTCATCAGAATAAAGATGAACACAAACAATGACAAACCCGACTGTGCCTATCTGGTCTACATGAACCTGGGGATGCAGCAGTACAGGAGGTATACTTTCATCGAAACTGCTTTCTTGATGCGCAACGCACTTGCAAAGTTTCTGACTGCGAGACTGGCAATATTCAGCTAATGAGACTGATTTGTGATTGTCATCTCATAACGTCTGTGAAAACCTCATTCTCCACTGATGGTGTAATGCTTAAAATGAATTATATAAGTAATGAGTACATGACTGTCTTGGAAGAGAACTATGTAGAATGTGCTACTCAGAATCATTAGAAACACTTGAAGCATCTTCTCAGTGAGCATATTCCCAATATTGAGTTTGTTTGACCACCTAGGGTCAATGAGAGCTTTAATGTCATGCTGTCTAAGTCAGTTGAGGAAGATGTTGATAGTTGTGTTGTATGATCCGGATGCTGTGCTTGATGATATCGTGCATGTGTGACAAATATTGCGTGCTGAAATCTCGAAGTGTAAAGTTAGATGGAGGTTTCAGGGTTCACTGAGTAACTCTGTAAATCCTCCCTTGCTTGAGTTCTGTCTGACCCAACTACTGTTTGGTACTCATGTGAAGTCTGTGTGTGAAAAACGTGAGGTTGAAGTTGGGACCACTGTGAACATTGCATGTCAGATGATCATTCAGAACACCAAAACTGATCGCCAAGGTCGCCACACACCAAAGGCAGATGTGACTTTTGTGTCTCACATTGAAACACCACTCTCAACTGGAATCCCCCGTTCAATCCATCAGAAAACCAGGAACAAGGGCCCTTGTATCCGTTCTGAGTAACGTGCACATTGGGAATACCTATGCATCAGTCATGAATATTGAGAAGAGACTCGAGGTTGCAGTTGCTGAAAGAATGAAAGAGACTGGTGGGTTCTGCCTCCCTGATTTCGTTAAAAAGGGAGTGCCCATTTTCTTTGCTGCTGACAACAGTGATCTCCATGAGGATACACTAATTGGGCAGAATACTACACATCCTTGTGATAAACCAGCCTGAGGATGAACATGCAGAGACTCTCAACAGCCCACTGTTTATACCAGATCACCCTCCTACCAGTCCAGTTCAGGTAGATGTTCACTATCTTGAAGAGCCAGTTATCACGGGAACCAATACGATTCAACACATACATTATTGGTGAACATGATGATTTGCTGACACCATACGCAAGCTTTAATCATACATGGGCATTAGCTAATCATCTTGTGAATGGGTGCAGAGATGAGAAACAGAGTGTCTCATGACAGTGTGAGGGGCAGCAAGTTGATAATCAGTGCTCCACCAAAGATTCTGTTCCACAAAGTGAGCAGAAGTGTGCTGAGGATGTCTCATCTAGCTCCACTGTTGAGGACCTTCCACTGACAGAGACACCAATCCTGAATGTATCTTCAAGACAGAAGATCAAACAGTTGGATAAGAAGTTAATGCCAGCTTGGTCAGCAACCAATTCTCTTTTTCTCCAAGCCAACCAAGTCAAAGTGAAGCACACCAATTCTGAAGTCGTGGCTCCACTATTTAAGAGCCCACCAACTGACAGACGGACAGAAAAACAGACAGTCACACAGACAGGTCGAATCTCGTTCAACGGTACATGGCGAGTTGCTGAAAATTATATCATTCTGTTTCGCAGGATTTATAATTCCTCTGAAGTTAACGTCGTCAAGAATAAAGACGTTAATGTTAGAAATGCATCACAGTTCTTCGTTTCTTTTTTTTATTTTAGTTACACCATCAGAGATTACGGTATTTAATCAAACGTCATGTACTCTTGTGTACAATGATGTGCTTCTGGTGTTTCAGCCAGTAGCGTCCATTACTTTGACAACTTTCTTGGTATGTGATTATTCACTCTCCAGAACAAATAAAAGTTACCAGGAATAAATGCTTTAAGAGCAATTAGCACAAGCTGTTTTCAAGATTATTTTATTTCAATTTCCAGACGCAGTGTATGTGCTTATATAGTCCTCAGTATATCGCACTGACACACATTTGTATATTAACTCCAGTTTTGACTACCAAAAGATGGCCACTCATCTACAAGAAAACCCGAGGTATGGATGGGCTATAAGAGTTATTGTTACATGTTTTATTTTCTTTGTTTTTTGTCTGGTCGGCTGCATTTATGAAAAAAATACACCTTACCCACAAAAAATTGCTACAAAGATTATTTCAACTGTTTCCAATTGTATGAAGTGTGCTAAATAACGTATCAAAGTTTACCACAGTCCGACCACTGGAAATGTCTTACTATCAAGATGTCCTCCAAGATGGCTGCTAAATCACCAAAATGTCCATTACTCTTTTATTATACATTTTAGACAGGTAATTTTAATTAATGGCTAACCCCATGTTATGTGGATCTAGGAACCCAGTTAGCATATTTAAACCGTGTTGAAGTTATTACATAATTGTGAAATCCAAGATGGGGTAACAATATGGCCGCCAAACTATGAAAGTGCGCGTCTCCTACTTTATTCTTCTTTGACACGTGATTTTGACAGCTAATCCCATGTTTTGGGGACCAATATATATATATCCGGAAGCATGTTTTCTATACAAACTACGCTTTTTATATAGAGCATTGGTTAAACCCATCAAAAGCTCTTGTCCTGACATAAACGGTTTAACCAGATCTGTCTGTCTAATCAGATAAGCTATGAGCTCAGCCCATTCCCTGCAACCTTGTTCGAAGCCAAAGCAATCTTTCGCAAAGCCGACAAGCCACTGCCGGCACAAGCACTCACTGGGTTTGCGAGCAAGTAATCAAACATTGCTGTTATAGATTCTATCCCACCAACTGATCATCATGTTCTTGACGGTGGCTCCCAGGTCCATCGCTTGCCATTGAGAAGAGATGACATTTATGGTGCCATTGCACAATCGTACACCGACTACACCATTCCTCATTATGATAAAGCAACTGTATTTTTTTTGCCAACGGCCATACCACGTTGAGTACACCGCTTCCCGTCCGACCAGCGAAGTTAAGCAACGTTGGGTCTGGTTAGTACTTGGATGGGTGACCGCCTGGGAACACCAGATGCTGTTGGCTTCCTTACGTGTCAAGTGGGGTTGGTGGAGGATTAGTGCCCCTCCCTGTAAAACAATTAACTCTAAGACCTTGACCACCCCGTTTGGGATACATGGCGTCTGGCAAAGAATGAATGAATGAACTGTATTTTTGATGGGTATTGTGACGGTCCTTTCATCAAGAACAATGTGCATGTGTGACACGCGCGAAACACTCACTCGATCATCAGTTTCAGAGCAAAACTGAGTTTGTGGGAAGAAAGACCGTGTAACAAACAGGGATTTGTTGACTGAAGAACTAAAGAAGAAAGGCTGCAGTGTTATCAGTGCATCAGGAGATACAGATGTGGACTTTGCCAAGGCTGTAATCAAGGAGTCACAACGTTAGCACACGACCTTGAGGGGGAAGGATACAGACTTACTCTCTTTCTCTACTATGCTGAGACAAACAACAAGGGTCTTTTCAAGTCCACAGCTCCGAAGCTGCACGACATCAAGGCGATAAAACAAGTCCTGGGTAGTGACGTGTTCGCAACTGTTGTTCATTCACACTTCCACAGAATGCGATACAACTTCGTGCATATATAGTGTTGGCAGAAATGGGCATTTCAAAAACATGCGAATGATTTTTTGGTCTCTGTGAATTTCATCTTTAACTCAATCATACAATAACTGGTATTTCATTAGCATCCACTGTATCTACAATTTGTTACCAAAGCTGGTAATAACGCCGCTACTATTTTAATAGCGATGGTTATAACGCCTGGACCTGGAGCGGTGGCGTCTTCGTCGTAGGTCCACCCCCCAGAGGCTGTCGAAGAGAAGAGTAGGACAGCATCAGGGCCAAACCACCGCAAACCCCCCCGGCCCCTCAAGGGGCTCGAGTACCTGGAAGTGGCTTCGGTCCCCCGGGCAAATACCACATCTCCAAACAAAACACACACACAACAACACCGTTTTCTCTACGCCAAGAAATGACTCCCCGGCTGTCATTTCTCGACAACTTCTTCTAGCCGGGGACATTGAGAGCAATCCAGGACCCACCAACAAATACATATGTCCAACATGCTCAAAACCTATCACGTCGAGCCGACAGACAAAGGGTTCAGTTCAGTGCAACTCCTGCAAGAACTGGACCCATTACACCTGCACAACACTTGCATCCGAAAAACATTACACAAACACCTGGACCTGCTCCTTATGCTCCTTCCCCCCACCCACCAACCCCACTTCCAATCCTACTCCTACTTCCTTCACACCTCCACAGCCAAACCCACCGATCCTTCCCACACCATCCAGTCCCCCAACTCCTTCCATTCCAACCCAACCTAATCCACCTCAACCCATACCTCCATCACAACCTTGTCCTACCCCTTCCCCTCCACCCACACCACCTCCCCCCCGTGCTGCAGCAGCCAACACACATCACACACACAACATAAACATCCTTCAGTTAAACATAGATGGCATAAACGCCAAAAAACAAGAACTCACAATTCATCAAACAACAGAACATACACATTGCCATCTTACAGGAAATAAAACTACACAGAGCACAGAAAAAGAAAACACCAACATTTCATAACTTCACCACCATTCGACAAGACCGGGCCGACGAAGGTGGCTGTGGACTCATCACCCTGGTACACAAATCCATCAACCTTGCAAACACCAGTGCACACACAAAGTCACTTCTCCCCCCACATGACACCACAACAGAAATACAATCAATCAAAATATGCACTGGTAACAAATCACACATAACAATCGCTAACACATACATTCCCCCCCAATCGTCGCCCACAGTACCACACAATTACTCTCCATAGATACAGCACATCACTAACATACCCAACATCATCCTGGGTGGTGATTTCAACGCCAAGTCGTCGGCCTGGCATGTCAACAACCCTGACACAGACAGAGGGTTGATACTACAATACCAGACAGACCATCTTTTCATACTAAACAATCTAGACCAACATACCCATATCCCACACCAAGCCCTCTTCCTCCCACCATCTCCAGACATCACTTTCTGCTCCCCAAACCTCGCCCCCACTACATCATGGAGAGTGGTCAAAACCCTAGGTTCTGATCACCTCGCAGTCATCATCACTATCAAAACCAGAATCACCCCAGCTGGCCACAGACACACATACACTAATTATAAGAGAGCCAACTGGGAGGCCTTTGTAACTGAAACAGAACAACATTTCGAAACACTAAACAGTACACCCATCACAAACATCAATACCGCTGTGCACACTTTCAATACAATTTACAAAAAGCAGACAAAAGACACATCCCTAGAGGCAACAGAAAGAGACACAACCCCAACTTCACATCAGAAATTCAAGGCCTCATCAGACAACGGGACACACTGCGACACTCCCCAACACCCCATACACAGGACATCGTACAACAAATACAAGAACTCAACACTCAAATAAACAATAACATATCAGAACTGCAAACACTAAACTGGAAAAATTACCTCCAAACACTTGACCACAAAACAAACATCAGCAAACTCTGCAAAACACTAAACAGCATCACACTTTCCAACAGCAGCACCACACAATCACACTCTGCCATCACAACAACAGACACCATACCCTCAAAGAAACAACAAGCAAACACTCTCATCAATCACTTTTCACAAGTCAGCCTTCTAAACCCCCATCCCGAAGACCGACGTATCATCCGACGTAAGTGACAGTTCCCCACAGATCCAGACTACGCACCTTTCACTTACAACCAGACGAAGCACATCATTAACAACCTCAAGCACTCATCTGCCTGTGGACCAGACAACAAGCAACATTCACCTTAAACACCTAGGACCACAAGGCATGCAAGCACTCACCAACATATCAAACTACAGCTACTCACACAACATAATACCCAACATCTGGAAGCATGGCAATATCATCACTATCCCTAAACCCAACAAAGACCCCACGTTACCTTCCTCACATCGCCCCATCACACTCCTCTGCACCCCCTCTAAAGTCACCGAACGATTGGTACTACAACTAGTCACACCTCACATTCCCCTAGCCCAGCCACAACATGGCTTTAGGCCACTACACTCCACAAACACCCTCCTTACAGACCTTACACAGAGAGTTTTTGATGGCATAAATTCAGCTAGGCCACCACACAGAACACTCCTAGTCACACTAGACATTAGCAAAGCTTTTGATGCCATCCCCCACCACAACCTCACAAACAAAATACTCAACACAAACATGCACAATAACACAAAAAGACGGCTGGCAAACTACTTAGCAGGCAGATGTGCACACGTAACATTTGCCGGTCAGTCTTCTAACATCAGAAACTTCACAAACGGTGTCCCCCAAGGATCTGTTTTATCTCCAGCACTCTTTAACCTATACATGCACGACGTACCCACACCCCACACACCACAGATACACATAGCCTCATATGCATATAATATAACACTTACATGTGCACACCAAAATGCAAACACAGTTGCACACATAATTCAACCATACCTCAACACACTACACGAATGGTTCACCACAAACAGGCTCAAAATAGCCCCAGCCAAATCTACAGTGACCCTTCTCACAAACTGGACAGCAGAACACAGTCACATCCCACACCTCACCATAAACAACACTCCCTTACCACATACACACACACACAAAATCCTTGGTGTAACATACAATACATCAATGTCATTTAAACAACACATCACAAATAAAATAACACCAAGACTCAATGCTTTGAGGTCACTTGCCCATACAACATTCGGACACAACAAAGAAACCACCACCACAGTATACAAACAATACATACGTTCAGTGATGAATTATGCAAGCCCTGCCTGGGCTTCTAACCTCACCAAAACACACTACAACACTCTACAGACCATACAGAACAAGGCCCTAAAAATAATCACAGGCTGCACAGCTACTACACCCACAGACCACCTACATCAAGAAACCAAAGTCCTCAAAGTCAAGGATCACCTAGATATGAGAGGCACCCAGTTTCTTGCTGCAGCCTCCATAAACCCACAACATCCACTACAGTACATGGCAGCACATCCACCCACACCAAGGAACATCAAAACACACCCAGCACACGATATCATACACAAATACTGTCATCTCTCCCCCCTCACCCACCTCAGACCAGCTTCCAGAAGCACATCCACACTCAGATCACCCGCCGCTCCATTCAGTCACTTAAAGACAACACACAGCTGCATGCACGGCCTCCTGACATCCACCCTTCTGAATCCTATCTTCCCCGTGAGGACAGGGTCCACCTAGCCAGGCTGAGATGTGGGCATCATCCAGCCCTCTTAAGCTACCAGAAGAGGCTGGATGACTCCGTCGCTGATGCCTGTCCAGGATGCAACACAGCACCCCATACTATTAAGCACATTATAGAAGACTGCATTGCACATAATCACCTACACCAACAACACAACATACACTCTTTGAGAGCTCTGTGGGAAAGCCCGGCCTCGGCCATGGCCTTCCTAAGGGACTCGGGGCTGTTCGGCCAGACTGCCTAGGGAACAACTACTACTATTACTACTACGCCATTACTTTTTTTTAGCCAGTAACGGAACTGAGAGCGCCGCTACTTTTTGACTGTACTCAAGCGTTATCGCGCTCCTCGCTACTCACGCGACGAATACAGGTCCGTAGTCGGTGAGTACAAACAGATATGCCGACGGTTTGGTTGTATTTATTAATGACGTAAAATAATACTTTCGTCAGTTCTATCAGTTAATGATATTTGTTCTACATTACATCAGTAATTTATTAATTATGATTTATTAGTAATGTGCAATAAATAGACAGGAATTTGCTGGTTAATTATCGCTCATTTAAATTAAGTAAAGATAAATAAGGATGTCAGCTAGATGTAGGCAACACACACACACACACACACACACACACACACACACACACACACTTCAAACTATCCACGTCTCTAACTCCTGCTCTCTCCCCCATTCTCTCTTTCAGGCTTATTCTTACTCACTACGTTGTTATTTCGTAACAGTATGTAACTTTCACTTTAAAGTAATGGGGAAAAAAAACATTGCTATTGTATAAAATCCCTTTAAAAGAAAGCCCCAGCTCATTTTTACTTTCGTTTTCGTACATATCTTAACTCCTACACCGCGGGCTTGTTTACCAATGACTTGCGTGTCCCGCGGGGTTATTTGGGCTCCGACAGACTCTCAAAAAATATTTGCCAAAAATCAGTTATTAGTCCTAGAATTATAAAATTAAATATGCTTATGGCACATACTTTCAGCTTTCTCCTGGAATGATTGTTGAGCCTTCGTCGTTACCGTAGGACTTGTGGAAACCTCTGAAGTAGGGTAACGAAGTCTCCACTTTACTCTTCCCGACAACCCGTAATATGATTACCACAGCCAGATACAAACACTATAAACACTATTCTACAATTTTCAAGTAGTTTGGGATCCATACTAAAAAAAAAAACCACTGTGAAAGCAATAGAAATTACGAGCGCGTCTGATCGTCGCACTGGCACTAGTTCGCTCCTGGTACTCTATCATTTATTATTCATAAAACCCCTCACACTTTATATTTCTATTACTATATAACACTTATATATATCTACAGTCTTTATCCATAAGTTTCCTTCAGTAGTATTAGTTTATTGTCACTGTAGGGATTCAATTTCTTTCAGTAAAATACGTAGCATTCACTTTCTCGTCCTGTATACTAGCATTGAGAGTGAATGTCACTTTCATCTTCACTCTCATAACTCATAGCATTCAGACATGCTAGAGTGAAACTTTCACTTTCATTACTCCTAGGGTATATACTCGTATTCTTATAATACTACTCATTTACATTTCTATTTACGTTCTCTATTTTATTTACGTTATTTACATTTCTATTTTATTTACACTGTGTTATGCACTGTCACTTGAAGTAACTTATAAAACTATTTTCCATTGTTCACGTATATTTACATTCATTACTTTCACTTGCTGTTTACACATTATTTACACATTATTTATAATTCCACTTGCACTGTTTTACTCAATAGAAAGATCGTAGTCACTCTTTTATCAATTGTCAGCCCTTTACCTCTTTCCACACGAGGTTTAGTAGGGGGTAAAGGTCACAGGGCCCTTTGCATGGGGGTGAAAAAAAGGCCTTGAAGTCAGCAAGAAGAAACATACGTACCCTTGCTTCGGAAGATGAGAGTAAACTGATTACGGAGGGCCGGGGTGGAGGCCTGCTTAGGGGTTATTCAGAGTTACCAATGTTAGGTCTTGAAACAGCTATGTCTAGCACTGAAATGATTGGCAGGAAATCTAGACAATACATTATTAATTAGGTAGTTCCAGGTGAATGTAAATATCACTTAGGCTTCTCCCTTCCCTCCTTACATGTATATTTATTACGAAAATAGATTAGAGGCCTACTTAGGAGATATTCAGAGCTACCAATGTGAGCTCTTGAAACAGCTTTGTCTAGCACTGAAATGATTGGCAGGAAATCTAGACAATACATTATAAATTAGGTAGTTCCAGGTGAATGTAAATATCACTTAGGCTTCTCCCTTCCCTCCTTACATGTATATTTATTATGAAAATAGATTATACAGCATATTTCAAGGGGAAAAAAACAGCGAAAATTAGCGAACGAGTGCACGTGAGGTGTTGTCAGGTGATAATTAGCCAATTCCAGGTGTATGGCACTCTCACTTACCTTATTTCTTTCTTGTATATATTATTTGGTATAAGAATAGGACATAGGGCTTATTTCAATGGATGAAATCAGTGAAGAATTCCAGGGAAGATTTACTTAGCGTAGCACGGCCGGGCAGGCGAGAGGATAGGGTAATGGAGGGGGGGTAGGGAAGGGAGTCAAGAACGGGGAGAAATGGCTAAATTGTCAACAATGGATGGGAGTACAGATGAGATTAGGAGTGCTGACTAGTGTTGGACATTGGCAGTACTGATAGATGATACAAGCCCCCACTTGGAAGCCCGGGTGAATTCAAAATAACACAGAATCACAAAAGCGACGCCCCACGGTATGATCCCTTGCTCCCAAGCGTCACGAAAGTGACGCCCTGCGGTTAAGGGGTTAAATAGGTATAATTGAAAATATAGTAATTCTACAGTATATAATATGTATCAGTGGTAGGCCACACTTTTTTACCTTTTATTTACGTAAGTTACTTTCAGTAGGTGTACTAGGTAAGAATGTAAAAGAACATTTGTTACATTATACAGCAAATAGCTTTTTCCTGTACCTTCGGCTCTAAGCTTCATTAAAGTGACACCGACATGTATATGTTTTTTTTTTTTTTTCAATATGAGTATATACTGACATTACTGGTACACAACATAACCACTCAGACGGACTAATATTATCGAAAACAGTATAGTGTGTTTGCTCTATCACAGATTTTTGTTAATCATCCTTCGTCTACCTTTTTCTTATCCAAAGTAGCGGGAGCAGGAGCACCGCTACATTTCGTATCAAGTAGCGAAACCAGTAACGCCACTACTTTTTTGAGCTAGTAACGGGAATGGGAGCGCCGCTACTGTTTATTAGTAGCTTTCCCAGCATTGTCTGTTACAACCACATTATCATACCACTAACTGGTATTTCTTTACCATCCACTGTAACTACAATTTGTTACAACCACATTATGTAACAGTTGCATTAGCAAGATGTAACTATAATTTTATGGCCAACACATTTATAAAACACTTGCAGCAACATAATGTTATGTTACAGTCGCACTTGAGTAACAGTTGTATTTACACAGTGTAACTACAATAACTACATTAACATAATGTAACTGCAGTTATACAATATTCATAGAATTATGTAACTTACAGAGTTATGTTTCACTTAATTAGCTTACAAGTTAAATATATTATGACAATATTTACTGTCGTTGGTACGACAGTGGGCGTGACTGAGCGATATGTAGCCATAACACAATACTATATGTATTTGGGGGAGGCGGTGGCTCAATCGGTAGAGAGGTGGTCTGCAGTCCTAACGGACCCAGGTTCGAATCCCGGCTGGGGCAGGGAACAGTTTAAGGATTTGAATTTCATTAAATCAGGCTTTACTGAACTACCAGACGACCCGCCGACATGTCGTAAAAATCTATCTATATACCTAGGCTGCTTCCCCCAAGGAAAGGGAGGTAGCCGAGACAGGACGACACACTCTCCATTTACTCATCCATTCAAACATATTCATTCACATCTTAGCCCTAAAGGGGAGAACGGACAGATCCTCACCGCACCACACCGCACAAGGGTCAACTGCGCAATGCAATCAGTGACATCCGCAGCAGGGCCCAACAGCAGAACTGGTTTACCCCTGCCACATCATAACAGACCCATCCCCTTACCCACACCTGACCTGACTGGCTGCTCAGATCAAATGCGGGAGAATATCCCCTCAGGGCTGCGTCATCACTTATTCATTCACAATTTCTCTCCATTTATTTCTGTCACGCACAGCCACTCTTCCTTGCTCAACAGACATCCCACTCGCATCCAGCGCTCTCTTCACACTGTCCATCCATCCTATTCGTGGTCTTCCTCTCAGCCTTACACCTCTCACATCAGATCTAGTTATCTTTTTCACCAATCGCTCATTATCCATTCTCTCCATATGCCCAAACCATCGCAACACCCTCTGCTCAACTCTACCAGCCATCTCCCGAACAACTCCAGTTCTCCTTCGCACTTCATCATTTCGCACCCGATCCATACGCGTCACTCCACACATACTCCTCAGACACCTCATCTCCATTACATTCAAACTTTTCCTCTCTGCTACACCCATATTCCATGTTTCAGCCCCATATAATGCAGTCGGTACCAAAACACCCTCATACAGCTTTCTCTTTACATCCATTCTAAGCGAACGACATTTAAACACTTTTTTCATTCCTCCCAGCACCTTTCCTACTTCATTTATTCTAAACTTCACTTCTGCATCTATTCTTCCATCCAGTCCTGTATGAGACAGCCCTAGCATGTATTCAATATGGACGGTGGGTGTTAGCGCCGAAGTGGTGACATGTAGAGGTGTATGGTATGTAGGAGGACTACTGGGCCTTGATAGCAGGCTGTGAAGCCTATGCCCGGAGTCCGACACATAAAAAAAAAAAAATACTACGGTATGCAGCTATATAGCTATAGGCAACAATAATGTAAACAGGTAGTTATGGCTGAGTTCTCCGGAAGAGACAACGAAACATCCCCTTACCCAAGACTAATCAAGAATGTCAAACACCCCTGATCATGTGCCGGAAATGTGAACAACACACACACATGTACAAAAGTACACACGCGTACGCCCACACACTTTAGCCGGACGCTAGAGGCAGATATAGAGTAAGTCCGACATCACATGTAGGAGTGTTAGTAGGAAGGAGTCAGACAGAGTAGGACAGGTGAGAACAAGAGTTAGACAAGGAGAGAGAGACAGGGAGTAAGGAGAGTGAGAGCAAAGTAGGAGGACAGCAGCTAGCACAAACTGCTATTAACCATAGGCTATACGGGTCTTGCCAAGCTCCTAACTTTTATTCAAGTAACTGTCTCACAATAAACTCCATCGACCCAAATCTGCCTGTTCCATCACCCCACTTAAAATACGAAGAGCATAACAGAACAGAGAAGGCCTACACAGATTATCTCCTACATGCCTCACCATTACTCTCTCCTGGCGTCTCCCATCAATGAAATAACAAAATAACCTTCTCTATAGAATTACACCCCTCGGCTACATCTACTTACAATAAAACAAGTCCTGGGTAGTGACTTGTGTTCACAACTGCTGTTCATTCACACTTTCACAGGATGCATTACAACTTCGTGCATATATAGTGTTGGCAGAAATCGGAGTTTCAAAAACACGTGAGTGGGGACTCAACAATGCGAACCTGTGCAAATGCCTTTCTGCTCCCAAATCAAGCAAGCAACGTCACTGAGAACATTGAGTGTGAGGTGATTGCAGTTATGTTTGGTGGCAAACAGACCGTTAACTTGCTTCTTTGCATTACAATCATCTTAACAAGAAAGTTTTTTCTTCCAAGGCATTCATTACCCCAGCACATCTCCCTCTTACCGAGTCCTCAACTAAATACCATTGCTTTAGAGCAGTGATTCTCAAAGTATTTGGTCGCGACCCACCTTACCCAAAGGTCGGTCGCGAGAGGAATTTTGATGGGTCGTAGTGACATGGAATAGGCCTCACAAAACAGGCCTAATACTTTCACTGCAGGCCTATTTTATTTACGTAACTGAAATTGCAATTATTCTTATTACACTATTGGCATATTCTTAATAGCTACGATAGGCTATATAACACTTACTTTCTCTCTCTCTCTCTGATTTTTTTTACCCTGTGGGTCGTGAAGTCTTGAAATATTCCAGATAGGGTCACCGACTAAAAAGTTTGAGAATCGTTCTTTAGAATGTGGGTTGGAAAGGAGAGTGATAGGAATGCGGTGGATTGGGGATGGAAGGTGGAGGACAATCAGTTCATGCCAGTTACGACTGAGGGGGTTGCTGCCCCAGATGGTCATCTGCAGATGGGCCACTGCAATTGCACAACTGCCTGCTGAACACCACGATGTATTTGCAGATGTTATGGACTATCTTGCATACCCACTTGTGGACCATGTGAAGTCAGAAACTGTGAAAATCAAGATAGGCAACCTTTACTGGAAGATGCGTGTGACAATGACTTGTAAATTTGATGTGAATCAAAAGTATTCGCAGAAACGAATTTTATTAGATTTTTATTAACATTGTGCTTGTAATCACTTCACCAATCTTTTAACCCCTTAAGACCGCAATTATTTCAGGCGGGTCACCCCCCACGACCGCAATTCGAGGGGGGAGGGTTGGCGACTTTCACCAAGGGCAAATTGATTGTGTTCTGGTTAAAGAGGAAGAATTTACACACCTGACACCGCAATCCACACCCCCGTAGACCTATTGGTCATCGCACATTCGCCCATCAAAGTTAAAACAAAAGTTTATAATAGTTACCCCTCGAAGACAATCTAAAACATGAACATTTTGATAACTACGGTACCTATTTTTCTTATTGAAACAGGTCATTTCAAATTGTTTTGTCACACCAACCATAAAAAACAGGTGTATGTAGGTGTGGGGAGATAAAGTAGGCTGTGGGGAGTAGCCTATGCCTATAGGCAGGGGGTTTGGAAAAATAACCATCTTTTCCAATGAAATGAAAGCACTTCAGTGTGTTCTGTAACATCTTGGCGTCCTGATACCTCTTGGGGGCCTGTAGGGGGGTGGGAGGGTAGTGAGAGACAAGGAGGGAGGGATGGGATGGGGTTTAGGGAGGGACACAAGGCTAGCAGGGTGGGAGGAGGGGCAAGAGTGGATGGGAAGGGACACAGGTGGTGGTGGGAGGAGAGATTCAGGTGTGTGGAGGGGTGGGAGGGTGATGGGGGACAAGGAGGGAGTGAGGGAGTGGGGTAGAGAGTGGCACAGAGGAGGCCCATAGGGGGGGTGCCCCCCCATAGCCCGAGTTGGTCAAATCTCCCCTCATGCCACCTCAGGGGTGAGTTCTCATTGGTCTGAAGCCATGTAGGTCATAATCGGGGCGGAGGAAGTGCTCCGCAGTTTTTTACAGGCCCCGCTCAATTGATGCGATTAAGCAGTTTGGCATAAAACTCTCATCACATCGATTGATGCGATTAGGCATTTAGGGGTTAATATATTAATTAGATTTCTAGATCCCAATAACACAGGGTTATTTGCACGGGAATTAATTGTCTACAGTGATTAATGCCATGTGCGTCGTCATTGTTTTGTAACCATCTTGGTTCGGCATCTTGGATTTCAATTAAGCGATCACTTCACCATAATTTAAATGTAACAGTTAGATTTCTGGATCCCAACAACATGGATTTAGGCACGAAAATTACTTTTTATGGTGAATGATAGAGTCACAGGAATTTTCATAGTTTGGTGGCTGTACTGGTCTGCTATCTTGAATTTCAGAATTATGTAATCACTTCACTACAGCTTAAATATGCTAACTGGATTCCTAGATCCCTCAAAACATGGGGTTAAGACATCGCAATATCTTGTCTAAAATGTATATTAAAAAAATTAGTGAACATTTTAGTGATTTTAGTGTCATCTTGGAAGCCATCTTGAAAATAAGATATTTCCAGTTGTCAGACTTTGATAGACTTGTGATATGAAGCTCACTTGATACTACAGAAAACCATTGAAAAAACTTTTTGTAGCAATTTGGGTGGGGGTGTCAAACCATTAATGCAGCCGACAAAACATATATTTTGTGCTCTCTGCGGGTTTCTTTCTCGGGAGAGAGGAGGAGTGGGAACAAAGATTTCTGATTCGACATAGTTTGATTCGCTTGCTGTTTGGCCCTTTCCACTTCCACCCCTGCCAAGCATCCCACTCGTGTAGGGAAGGGGTTGAATGATGGTGCAATTGGGAGGGTTCTAGAAATGTCAGTGTTATCAATATCGATTGAAAAGACGAAGTTTATGGTAAATTTCATAGCAGAGAAAAATGTTTATAAAGCAGGATCTGAAATTCAGTTAGTGAAGAAAGAATGCAAAAAAAGAAATGCATAAGCTACAGAACATAAGAAGTGTGGTACTGAAAATAAACATTATTACTAAAACTGTACAGTGGTTTGTACCATCCTGTATAGACAGCAAGATTGGACTGAGAAGTGAGAGTGACCTTTTGGGGCCAGTATTGTACTGGTTTCATATCGTACATATAGAACCAAGTCTTGGAGTAAAAGTAAAAGAGTTCTTTCAAGGCAACTACTGCATAGTGGTTTTGTATTTTACTGTAAAAACTTGGATTTAAGAATGAGCTCAAGTGAAAATGAAAGTGACCTTCCATTATACATACAACAAAAATAATTAAGAATTATCTGCCATTCCTTTAGTGACGCAAGAACTTAGCCAAATTAGAGCCGATGAACGTAATATGCAAGAAAAAATGGAAAAGTACGGGTATAAAAAATAAGCTTGAGTGGAAATGAAAGTAATCTTTCGTATCACGTGTACAGAAAATGTGCTAAAATGAAAGTGATCTTTTGCAACATGTACTGTGGGTTGTAATATATAAGACTTGGTATTCTTCTCCCTCACACACCGTACGCCAGTGTCAATCTGGAAGAATTCAGCGAACCTGAACCAGGCTGGCGCAGCTCATCGCAAACCCCCCAAATCACCCCTATTCATCACCCGCTTCCTACCTAGAGACCCAAGGACACCTGCATTGGTGAGAAGAGGGAGTGACAAGTACTCTTTTTTTTTTTTTTTTTTTTTTTTAATTAAAAGTTCTGGCTGCTTTGGTTAGTGAACTATAATGGACTGATTACAGGAAACTGGTGGAAATGTCCCCACACACGGGAAGGGCTTGGCTCACTATACCCCTGAGCATTACGAATTTAAAAAGAGATATTGCATGGTATAACCATCTGCACTCATTACAAGTGAGCGAGTGCAGCAAGCGAAGAGAGCAAGTGTAGCAAAGCGATGTTTACTCTACATTAGCTGAGGAATGAGCAGCCCGACACATCCAGGACTGGCCGCGATGGTTTTCAGAGGATAATAATTTTTCTACTGTGTGAGACAGAGAAGAGATTCTTTCAGGAGGTAGTAGATACATTCAATAAATTTTGTTTTTAGCTATATATTTACTCATGAGACCAAAGAAACCCCTTCGAATCCCAGCTTTCCAAGGGAATGTATCAAGACCTTCAGTTGACATGCTTCACTATGAAATCGATTTAAAGCACTATAAAAGTGACACATGCGAGTTAAAAGTTGTTTGTGTGTGTGTGTGTGTGTGTGTGTGTGTGTGTGTGTGTGTGTGTGTGTGTGTGTGTGTGTGAGAGAGAGAGAGAGAGAGAGAGAGAGAGAGAGAGAGAGAGAGAGAGATATCGTGAGCAAGTAAATATTTAGCTCAACTGTTCTTCTGTTATTGTGCAACTACATCAGGAATGGTGAAAGTTTACACCAAGATGAAATTATGATGATACGGGTATGTACTGTACAAACGTTCGCTCGCTAGCCAGGCACTCACAAAGTGCACTTCATTGGCAAGTACTACAGTGGGAGGTGTGTGGCCCTAATGTTTTCCTCGTGTATTTGTTTATGCTTCACGTTTAATGTGTAAGAACAACCCATTACAGTACTTAGGCGACCCTGAATACGAGCCTTAAACAAATTCACTGGTGCTACATTTGACCACCAACGAAATCAGGCTCCTACAGTAATTTTGAGGTCAAGGAATTATACCAAACTAATGTAGAAAAATACTGCAGTCAGTAATTGCCGACATTAAAATATATCTACACATTTTCTTTAGATATTGTTCAAGGTTGGGTCACAGAATTTTTTCATAAAGCTATTATGATTGTCTGACTGAATGGCCCTTGCAGTTTGCGTTTGGTATGCTAATATCAATATTCATTTGTTCAGTCCGATGTTGTAGTCAGCTATTCCCCTTAAGCTATATCCAGTCGATTTTATTAAATTCAGGAGAGACCATAGTACTGATAGAGTTAACCATGGGTATATCTTACCTCTTTAGTTCGAAAAGAATCTAACAGTACAAAGTAAACCATCATGTGGTTACAAAAATATAAGCTACATTGTGGGGCTGAAGGTCGATTCTATCAATCTATTGACAAACGCCTTAATCCCATACGGGGTGGCCACAAACAAATCATCTCCGCGTCACCCTGTCCCCCGCCATTTCACTGCCCTGCTCCCAGTTCACACACCCCTCTCTCATATACCTCTCCACTCCATCCCTCTATCTCATCCGTGGCCTCCCCCTCCCTCTCTCCCCCTCCACCTCACTCACATACACTCTCCTCGTCAGTCTCGGACTCTCCATCCTCTCCATATGGCCAAACCACCTCAGTATGTTTCTCCTAACGTTTCCTATCACATTCACATCCACACCACAACGCTCCTTCATATCCTCATTTGTCAGTCTGTCTCTCCATGTGACTCCACAGGCACCTCTCAAGTAACTCATTTCCACTGCCCTCACTCTTGACTTGTTTCCCTCCAACAACATCCAAGCTTCACTTCCATACGTTAGAGTTGGTATCACAATACTATCATGTAATAACTTTTTCACTTCCACGCTTACTTCCCTGTTTCTTATCACTGTCTTCAAGGAACCAGCAACCTTTCTTCCTTGTTGCACCCTTTCAAGCAGTTCACTCTCCAAACTTCCATCCTTACTCATCACACTATCCAAGTACTTAAATGTACTCACATTTTCCATTTCCTCATCATCCAACCTCACTGTACCTTCACTGACTTCACCTCTCTCAAAGACCATAACTTAACTCTTCCCTACTTTCACCTTTAGATTCCGTTTCTTACACACTCTCCCAAACTCATCCTCCAAGCCTTGCAGCTGCCCTTCGTCATCACTTAACAACACAGTATCATCTGCAAACAACAGTACAGGGAGTTTCCAAACACTGCCCTCTCTCATTAGCGCCACTCCAACATCCACTTCCTTACCTTGTATCCCTTTTACAACCCTATCCATATACAACCATGGAGACATGACGCATCCCTGTTTCAACCCAACCTTCAAATAGAATAACTCCCTCATTTCACTATCCACACGCACTGCACCCCTAGCACCCTCATACATACTCTTCACAGCATTCAACAACTCCCATCTACTCTATATATTCTTAATACTTTCCACAATCCTTGTCTATCAACCCTGTCATAAGCTTTCTCCAAATCCATGAAGGCCGCATACAACTTCTTTCCCTTCTTAACTGAAGGTGTTAAGTTTTGAATGGGGAGTTGCTTGAGGAGGTAGAGTGTTTTAAATATCTAGGGTCACATGTTGCTGTGGATGGAAGAATAGATGCAGAAGTGAAGATTAGAATAAATGAAGTAGGAAAGGTGCTGGGAGGAATGAAAAAAGTGTTTAAATGTCGTTCGCTTAGAATGGATGTAAAGAGAAGGTTGTATGAGGGTGTTGTGGTACCGACTGCATTATATGGGGCTGAAACATGGAATATGGGTGTAGCAGAGAGGAAAAGTTTGAATGTAATGGAGATGAGGTGTCTGAGGAGTATGTGTGGAGTGACGCGTATGGATCGAGTGCGAAATGATGAAGTGCGAAGGAGAACTGGAGTTGTTCAGGAGATGGCTGGTAGAGTTGAGCAGAGGGTGTTGCGATGGTTTGGGCATATGAAGAGAATGGATAATGAGCGATTGGTGAAAAAGATAACTAGATCTGATGTGAGAGGTGTAAGGCTGAGAGGAAGACCATGAATAGGATGGATGGACAGTGTGAAGAGAGCGCTGGATGGGAGAGGGATGTCTGTTGAGCAAGGAAGAGTGGCTGTGCGTGACAGAAATAAATGGAGAGAAATTGTGAATGAATAAGTGATGACGCAGCCCTGAGGGGATATTCTCCCGCATTTGGTCTGATCAGCTATTTCAGGTCAGGTGCAGGTAAGGGGATGAGTCTGTTATGATGTGGCAGGGGTAAACCAGCTCTGCTGTCGGGCCCTGCTGCGGATATCACTGATTGCATTGCGTAGTTGACCCTTGTGCGGTGTGATGTGGTGAGGATCTGTCCGTTCTCCCCTTTGGGGCTAAGATGCGAATGAATGTGTTTGAATGGATGAGTAAATGGGGAGTGTGTCGTCCTGTCTCGGCTACCTCCCTTTCCTTGGGGGAAGCAGCCTAGGTATATAGATAGATAGATAGAGTTAAGTTTAAAAATAAAAAGTGATAGGTCTTGTTACAAGTTCAACCACAGTTGCGATGATACACTGAAACGTCAATTTGTAGCCCATAATTATATCCAGGGACATTTCAGAGCTGGACTGTCTGTGCACTTTTTTTTTTTTTTTTTTTTTTTTTGAGGAGACAGACCATTCCAGTAATGCGAAATAACTTAACACCATCTCATTAATTCAGTTTGATCCCATTGCTTGACACACACAAAATCCTACTCGTGACCATGATCTATTGTCACAGGAAAGAAAAAGTGCCTCCAGGCTGTCATGCTGCTCTACGCAAACTGCAAAAGAAATTGAACAACCAGACCAGAACCATCAATTGAATGAATCATCACATTTGAACCTTGGTATGGGAACGTAGGGGTCGGAATGACTTAAGACCAATATTAAAACAACAAAGGGAGAAATATTAAAAACAAAAAACAATGTTGCACTGTCACAGAGTGCGGTAGCACTCCGTAATGGTGCAGGTTCAAACTGGCGTCCCATACTATACAGTAAAGGAGCATTCATGCAAAATTGGTCGCAGAGCTTAGTTCTAACCTTATGAACTAAATGACTTCACTATTCAAGTGCAAAACTTCTTGCAAGGTCTTACTAACCTCCGCGGAATCCACAAAAATATCGATTTTGTTCTCTCTTCTTTCTTCATCTGTCATAAATCCAAAACAAAAAGGGATACATATGCGTACCATACACCAAAACACTGCTTATCAAGTGTAAGTGTTTCTCTTCATGTTTAGAAAAGCACTCGGGATACGGTTCGCGAGTTATGGCCTGAGAAATGCATCGCGGTCACCTGCAAGTTTGAAGTTCGCCATTTTGTGCAATATTGGTTTGGCGCAGCTCGCCTACAGATAAAGAACGTACTAAGCACTTCTTTTCACGGGAAGACACCCTCGTTGTAGTCTTTCAGTATGCAATGCATCTAACAGTCCAAATCTAACACTTACTTTATGCATAATTATACTTCATCAAATAGATCATAAACAAGATAACAAAAATAATCTTCTAAAATGATTGCTGAGAAGTAGGAACGGCAAAAGTGTACAGATATGACATGAAAAAAGCACAGAAACAAGAAAGCGTTTAGGATGGGAGAAGATTTGGAGACATATACTCACTACTACTTTCCACCAGCTACAAGTCTGTGGCTTAAGTGTGGAATGTAGTATTGTGTTTATGTCACCAACTCTCCTCTCATCCTGAATGTTTTCTTGTTTCTGTGTTTTTTCCATCTCTTATCTGTGCACTTTTGCCATTCCTACCTGTTAACAAACATTCTAGAATAAAACAATTGTTGTGAGAATGGGAGGGCAAAAGAAGGAGTGTGTATTGTTATGAGTAACAGATGGAAGGAGAGAATAAGAGAGTATGGATCAGTTGGCTCAAGGAATGTGTGGACTACAAATGTGGGCGATTGTGTGCATGTATGTGCCAACGCAAGATCGTACAAGCAGAGTGAGAGAAGAGTAATGTGGAAATGTGCATGGAAAAGTTTGAAAGGCCGTTTTTGATTGGTGATACGAATGGTAAAGTAGGGAATGTGAAGGTGGATGGAATAGTTGGTGAGTGGGGTGTGCCTGCTGAGATAGATGAGAATGGCAGTGCATTAGTGGACATTTGTGCGGGGAGGGGGTTGGTCATAGCCAGTACCCTCTTCAGGCACAAAATGATGCACAGGTATACATGGCGAGTGATGAGAAAGGTGGGTGGTGATCTGAATGAAAGGAAGGCAGTGATTGATTATATATGTGTGGATGAAAGGATGCGAAGGTGTGTAATGAATGGAAGAACATATAGAGGTTGGGAGAGTGGACATTCTGACCAGCACTTGGTGGTGGTCAGAATCAAGGTCCAAGTAAAATGGAGAAATAGAAGAAGGGAAGGACGGGAGGAAGAAGTAGATGCAAGGAGAGTGGAAAGGTTACAAGAGGATGAGAAAAAGGCAGAATATAAGAGAGAAGTGGAGGAACGATTGGGTACATATGAACTGGAGCAGATGGGGGACGTGGAAGGTGTGTGTAAGATATTCACAGAAGAAATCTGTGCAGCATGTGAGGTGGTGTGCGGGGTGAAGAGAAGACGAAAGGGGGTGCAAGGAACAGCATGGTGGAGTGAAGAGGTGAAACAGGCTGTGGCACAAAAGAAGAAAGCATATAATGAATGGATGAGAAATAGAAGCGTGGAAGAAATTGAGATACGGAAGAGAGAGTTATATGTACAGGGAAAGAGAGAGGTGAAAAGATTAGTAAGATAGAGTAAGAAGAGAGTGGAATAGGAATTTCGAAGGAATTTGAGTGTAAAGTGGAGGGACTGTAAGAAAATGTTCTGGAAAGAGGCAAGGAAAGTTAGACAGGGTGGTAATGAAGTTAGTCGGGGAGTGAAAGATAAAAATGGTAGATTACTAGTGGAGAAGGGAGAAAAAGTGAGCAGATGGAGAGAACACATTAAGGAATTGTTGAACATAGAGGATGAAAGTAATGTGTGTATAAGTGCCTGAAGAATGGCTGGGAGAAGGATGGAGGTGAGAAGAAAGGAAGAAATCAGTAGCATGGAAGTTGTGGAAGCAATGAAGAAACTCAAAATGGGGAAAGCCCCAGGAGTCGATGGAATGTGTTGTGAAATGCTGAAGCATGGGGGAGAGATAGTAATAGAATGGATGTGGAAGATGTGCAGATTTGCCTGGGAGGAAGGTAGAGTCCCAGAGGATTGGAAGTCAGTTATAATTATTCTCTTGTACAAAGGAAAAGGGGAAAAAGATGGGTGTGGTAATCATAGGGGCATTTGTCTTCTCAGTGTAATAAAAAAAAGTATATGGTAGGATACTTATTGACAGAGTTAGGGAAATAACAGAGGAATTAGTACGGGGAGGTTTTAGGAAGGGAGGAGGTTGTGTAGATCAGATATTCATTCCTAGATCTTTAGTGGAAAAGTTTCTAGGGAAGGGAAAGAAGTTGTATGCGGCCTTCATGGATATGGAGAAAGCATATGACAGGGTAGATAGACAAGGATTGTGGAAGGAATTATATGACAGGTTGGATAGACAAGGATTGTGGAAAGAATTAAGAATATATGGAGTAGATGGGAAGTTGTTGAATGTTGTGAAGAGTGTGTATGATGGTGTGCGGTGTGTGTGGATAGTGAAGTGAGTGATTTTTTCTATTTGAAGGCCGGGTTGAAACAGGGATGTGTCACGTCTCCATGGCTGTTCAATCTGTACATGGATGAGGTTATAATAGAGATAAAAGGTAGGGCAGTGGATGTTGGTGTGGTCCTAGTGAAAGAGGGCAGTGTTTGGAAACTCCCGGTACTGTACTGTTTGCAGACGATACTGTCTCGTTAAGTGAAGATGAAGGGCAGCTGCAAGGTTTGGTGGATGAATTTGGGAGAGTGTGTAAGAAACGGAATCTAAATGTGAATGTAGGGAAGAGTAAAGTGATGGTCTTTGAGAGAGGTGAAGTCAGTGAAGGTACAGTGAGGCTGGATGATGAGGAAATGAAAAATGTGAGTACGTTTAAGTACTTGGGTAGTGTGATGAGTGAGGATGGAAGTTTGGAGGATGAAGTACTTGAAAGGGTACAACAAGGAAGAAAACTTGCTGATTCCTTGAAAGCAGTGATAAGAAACAGGGAAGTGAGCATGGAAGTGAAAAAGTTACTATATGACAGTATTGTTATACCAACTCTAACGTATGGAAGTGAAGCTTGGACCTTGTTGGAGGGACATAAGTCAAGATCGAGAGCAGTGGAAATGAGTTATTTGAGGGGAGCATGTGGAGTCACATGGAGAGACAGACTGACGAAGGAGGAAGTGAAGCAGCGTAGTAGCGTGGATGTGGATGTGATAGGAAGCATTAGGAGAAACACACTGAGGTGGTTTGGCCTTGGGGAGAGGATGGAGAGTGAGAGACTGACGAGTGATTGAGGTGGAGATGGAGAGATGGAAGGGAAGGCCAAGGATGAGATGGAGGGATGGAGTGGAGAGGTATATGAGAGAGGGTGATGTGAGCTGGAAGCTGGGCAGTGAAGTGGCGGGGGACAGGACGACGAGGAGGCGATTTGTTTGTGGCCACCCCGTATGGAATTAAGGCGTCTGGCCATAGATAGGAAGATAGATGGTTTACAAACAGTACAGGACATCATTTATCATCACTAAACAAATTCTGGTGCCTGAAATCTGTGTACTAAAGTAAGTTTTTGATAAGAGTGCAGGATAAAAGCAAGAGATACGGTGAGAGACAGGAATTTTTTTATATCTGTTCTTATACTGCAAATAAATACTTCACATATTTTTGTAGGAAAAATGTACCTAAGCACCTGAGACATGGGAAATTTCATCAGAGTCTGATACTAGTGATACTAATGAGATGGAAGTAGACTATGAACCACCAACAAATGACGATCCCAAACTCTTCAACCAAGTTGAGCTCAATGACTTGGTGAGAGACCTTAACCTTCCAAAAGAAAGTGCACAATTACTTGGCTCTACACTGAAGGAACACAGGCTTCTAGCTCCTGGAACAACATTCGCTTGGTACCGTCATCGCGAAGCGGAATTCACTCAGTTCTTTGAGAAAGAGGATTCTTTAGTTTTCTGTTCAAATATTTCTGGCCTTATTGAACACATGGGGATGTCGTACAAAGCAGATGAATGGAGGCTCTTCATTGATTCTTCTAAAAGAAGTTTAAAGGCTGTTCTTCTCTACAATGGCAACACAGCTGCATCTGTGCCAATTGGCCATAGTGTCCAAATGTCAGAAACTTACGAAAATATGAAAACACTGATAACTGCAGTCAAGTACCAGAATCACAATTTTCTCATTTGTGGTGATTTAAAAGCTATTGCTCTGCTACCAGGTCTTCAAGGGGGATACACCAAGTATCCCTGTTTTCTGTGTCTTTGGGATAGTAGGGCAGACAGCCAGCACTATGAACAAAAAGACTGGCCACCAAGGACCAGCTTCATACCCGGAAATCACAACGTGAAAGCTGTGCCACTAGTTGACCCCAAGAAAACTCTGCTGCCGCCACTCCACATCAAATTAGGGCATATGGAAAATTTTTTGAAGGCCCTGAACAAGAATGGAGCTGCTTTCAAGTACCTGGAGTCAAAGTTTCCTCGTATAAGTGAAGGCAAGCTAAAGGCAGGAATCTTTGTTGGCCCTCAGATTCGGGAATTGATGAAGGACAAGCATTTTGAGGAAGCATTAGCAGGTGTCGAGGTGAATGCCTGGTTTTCCTTCAAGCAGATTGTCCAAAACTTCTTGGGAAACAGGCGCTCCCCCGAATATGAAAAAACGATCCAAGACCTGATTTCAAGTTTCCAGCAACTTGGGTCTAGAATGAGTGTGAAGATGCACTTTTTGTACTCACATCTTGACTATTTTCCCAAGAATTGTGGGGACTACAGTGAGGAACAAGGAGAGCGGTTCCATCAGGATATTTGCACCATGGAAACTCGATACCAGGGCAAATGGAATGTCAGCATGATGGCGGATTACTGCTGGTCATTGAAACGTGATGGTCTCGATGCACAGCACAAGCGAAAATCAAAGCGGTCCTCCTGCCTTTGAATCGATATGTAGGGTAACCATTAGGAGCTTATTTTTTAACAGTATCATTTGATTTGATGCTGATGATTCTGATTCATTTCATGATGAACGTGATTCATGTTGATTTGGAATATATATGTTCTTAAAACTAACAGAATGTGTTTTTCCATGATTACTTGCTTAATTTTAATAAAGTATAAATTTTTAAAAATTCACATGTTTTATTATCATTAATTTGTATTTTATTCAACATCCTTACGTGATAGAGCAAAATGGTTTAGATATTTGAAATCAGTAACCCAAGAATATGTAAGATCACAACCATGAATAAAAATAAAAAATAAAAAAATCCCAAATGCAGGTCAGTGTCATCGGAAAATAAGAAATACTGTGTATATTATGCAGTACGTATCACTTATTCCTTACCGACGGTTCCATTTTAACAGTAACATTAGATAAAATCTTATTGAAAGAAATCTTGAAATAATTGTTGTTATTTCTTGATAAAGATAATTGGAATTTTTTAAAATTGTTTTTAAGGAGGTCATATTTCTCCTTTCTAAAAAAAAACAGGATTATTGGCAGCACTTGTGTATTTTCGTCCAACCGTCAGTCATGAATAATTTTCTGGAACATGTAAACCATGTCATGAAAGTTCACAATATTTTTGTATTTGTGCTTTACATGTAACATTCTATTACGGTTTAGAAGTCTACTAAATCTGGCCACTAGAATGGAAAAAAGCTAAGGAACATATCATAACAGACCACCACCATTATTCATCCAGCTCGCTGATGTTGGAGCAGCAAGGGGTGTGGGTGTGTTCGAGGTGGGTGTGGACGGGCAGGACACTAACATAACGCAGACACAGCTCTCCTGGGTGGTCGGCCAAGCTCGTCGGGTAGGTCACTCTCACATTACTGCTGGGGTGGGTAGATCACTCTTATATTATTGCTAAGGCAAGTGGGTCGCTCACACAATACTGCTGAAGTGGGTAGGTTACTCTCACATTGCTGATGAAATGGGTAAGTCACTATCACACCAGTACTGGAGTAGGTAGGTCATTCTCACATTACTTCTAAGGTGGGTAGGTTACTCCCATTACTGCTGAGAAGGGTAGGTCACTCTCACATTACTGCTGAGACGAGTAGGATACTCTTACAATACTGCTGGAGTGGGTAGGTTGATTATAGCCTGATGGAGAGCGTGGCCACTAACGAATTGCCATCACTTCATTCTGTCCTCTGCCATCATTATGCTCTCCCTCCATCACACACCACCACCATTCTCATTATTACATTAAGGTAATTGTAATACTTACCAGCTTATCATCTTTTACTTGCACCGCCGTACATACTTTCATTGAGCGAATTCAACAATATTTCTCTTAATTCAGCACCACCATTATTATAATGGTGGTGGTCGTTAGTGGCCACGCTCTCCATCAGGCTATAATTAACCTACCCACTCCAGCAGTATTGTAAGAGTATCCTACTCGTCTCAGCAGTAATGTGCCCATCGTCTATTCCATTATGTCGGCTTACAACTTCTTTCCATTCTCTAAATGCTTTTCTGTTAAACACCTCACAGACCAGACATTTCTGGTCTATACACTCAATTGCCATCATAATTCTTGTACCTCTCTTCCCATTTTCTCTTTTTTCTTCCTTATTTTGTTAACAACTGTCATTCATTAATTCTTTTCTACTAGACTGAGTTAAATGCATCGATGATTTCCACACAGTTTTCCTTCCTTTTTCCTCTCGTACTAGAAAACTATATGTCTGATTTTCTGTCCTCTGGCACTCCCCCATTTTCCTAGGGATGTCCACATATTTTCCTTATTTTTTCAGTAAATACCTATCCGTATATTCCAAATTTCTACCACGTACTCCTTTCATCTCTAATGCTGCCTTAACTTTGACTTTCTTAAGTGTTTCTTACACATCTATCCTGCAGATCCTTTTCTCCCTTTTGACCTCTTCTTTTCTTAGCCAGTCTCCTCTTAGTCTCAGGACTCTAAAATATCATAATAGCTGATAGCGTACATATGTAATATAGAGTTTAGTGAAAGTCATGGTTAGGGCTGGAGGAAATGGCGTTCGCACATTCTTTCTCAGGAATGACATATACAGCATCGTGTGACGCCTGATCAGAAAATCCCCATGATCGAGAGAGTTTCACTCAACCGTGCCTTACGCATTACACAATCTCTCCTATACAAGAGAGGAGTTAGCGGAGAGAGCGAGAAGGAGGTCTAGAGAGAGGCATGGTGGGGAAAACGGCAGGAACGCGAAGTTAGCAAGTATAAAACGCTCTCACCTCAATATGCTCTCATGAGACATACTCAGCATTAAAACTGAGATATTCCCTTTTGAAGAAATAAACTACAGTCAAACCCCATTACTCATCTTTATCTTTCTCCTGTCATCGTCGACAAGCAAAACTAACATCATCTACAAATCAACTCACTTAACTACAGCTCGGCTACGACTACGATATAATTATTTGCAAGTTTTTTTATTATTACCCCGGGGGTAGGGGGGTTTCAAAATATTCCCCCAGTATCCCTGCTTGTCGTACGAGGCGACTAAAAGGGTTGGTGGTGGGTTAGTGCCCCACCCCGTAAAAAGAACTAACTAAAAAAAGCGAATAAAGCGCCTCGGACCCGGACGGACCATAAGTTGACGACTAAGGAACGGACAAAGGACATTCTTAGGGTGGGAACATGGAATGTGAGAGGAGTGAATGATGAAGTGAAAGAGAGAGAGATTGTTCAGGTGCTTGAGGATGCAAAAGTGGATATATGTGGATTGACTGAAACTAAATGAGAAGGTGAAAGGGTGAGAGAATGGGAATATGGTGTAGGTATATGTGCGGGAGTCAGTGAGAATGAGAGGGCAAGAGAGGGAGTATGTCTGATGATAAGCAAGAAGTGGAAGGAGAATATAAGAGAGTATGGAACAGTGGGTGCAAGGTTTGTATGGGTGAGGATGAAAGTAGGTATACAAGCATGGGCGATTGTATGTGTGTATGCTCCAACAGAGGATAGAGTGGCGAGAATAGAAGCATGTATGGACAAGTTTGAGAGGAGCGAGAGAGTGCTGTTGATTGGAGACATGAATGGCAAAGTTGGGAATGTACGAATGGATGGAGAGGTTGGTCAGTGGGGTGTGCCAGCTGACGTAGATGGGAATGGAAGTGCTTTGGTGGACATCTGTGCTTGTAAGGAGTTGGCAATAGCCAACACCTACTTTCGGCATAAGATGATCCACCGGTATACATGGAGAGTAATGAGAAGGATAGATGGTGTACTTGTTGAACGAAAGGCAATGATAGACTACGTGTGTGTGGATGAGCGAATGAGAAGACAAGTGTTGGATGCAAGAGTGTGGAGAGGGTGGGGGAATGGAGTCTCGGACCATGACTTAGTGATGGCCAAGGTAAAGATGCAAAGAAAGTGGTTGAGGAGGCAAAGGGGAAGACAGGAGGATGCAGCTCCTGTGAGAAGAGTGGAGAAATTGCAAGATAGTGAGAAAATGACAGAGTATAAGAGCATAGTGGAAGAAAGATTGGGAAGGTATGAGCTAGAGCAGATGGAAGGGGTGGAAGACGTATGTAAGATATTCACGGAAGAGATAGGCGCAGCGTGTGAGGTGGTTTGTGGAGTGAGGAGGAGATGCAAGGGTGTGCAAGGGACAGCATGGTGGAATGATGAGGTGAAACGAGCTGTGGAACAAAAGAAGAAGGCATATGGTGAATGGTTGGCGAGTAAAGGTAGGGAAGAACATGAGAGAGAGAAGAGAGAGGTATATGTGAGCAAGAGAAGGGAGGTTAAGAGACTGGTGAAGGAGAGTAAGAAGAAAGTGGATGAAGAGTTTGGGAGGAATCTGAGTGTGAAATGGAGAGAGAGAAAGAAATTGTTTTGGAAGGAGGTAAAGAAAGTAAGGCAGTGTGAAAGGGGAAATAATAAGGGAGTGAAAGATAGGAATAATAGATTGTTGGTGGAGAAGAGAGAGAAATTGAGGAGATGGAAGAAGCACTTTGAGGATTTGTTGAATGTAGAGAGTGAGAGCAGTGTGAGTATAAGTGGTTGGGGAATGGCTGGGAGAAGAAAAGATGAGAGGAGGGAGGAAGAGATCAGTAGGGCGGAAGTAGTGGAAGCGATGAAGAAGATTAAGCTGGGAAAGGCCCCAGGAATTGATGGAGTGTGTGGTGAAATGCTGATGGAGTGTGTGGTGAAATGCTTAGGTATGGGGGTGAGATTGTTGTGGAGTGGATATGGAAGTTGTATAGATTGGCTTGGGAAGAGGGAAGGGTTCCAGAGGACTGGAAATCAGGTATAATTGTTCCTCTGTACAAAAGAAAAGAGGAGAGAGAAGTATGTGGTAACCATAGGGGTATTTGCCTTCTTAGTGTGACTGGTAAAATATATGGTAGAATACTCATTGACAGGGTTAGGCATATGACAGAGGAGCTAGTTGGAGAAGAACAAGGGGGATTTAGGAAGGGAAAAGGGTGTGTAGATCAGATATTTGTTCTAAGATGTTTAGTGGAGAAGTATCTAGAGAAGGGAAGGAAAGTGTATGCTGCCTTCATGGACTTGGAGAAAGCTTATGACAGAATAGATAGGCAAGGTATGTGGAAGGTATTAAGAATATATGGAGTGGAGGGGAAATTGTTGAGTGCTGTGAAGTGTATGTACGAGGGAGCTAGGGCTACGGTGCGAGTGGATGGTGAGCTGAGTGAGTTCTTTGATCTCAATGTGGGACTGAAACAGGGGTGTGTGATGTCTCCATGGCTGTTTAATATATATATGGATGGGGTTGTAAAGGAGGTGCAAGGTAGGGCAGTGGACGTGGGGCTGGCCCTAATGAATGAGGGTGAGATTTGGAAGCTTCCGGTGTTGCTGTTTGCTGATGATACAGTATTGTTGAGTGAAGATGAATGGGAGTTGCAAGGTTTGGTGAATGAATTTGGGACAGTGTGTAAGAGGGAGAAGCTGAAAGTTAATATAAACAAAAGTAAAGTTATGGTGTTTGAGAGGAATGAAGTCACAGAGTGTGCAGTGAGGTTGGATGGTGAGGATATGGAGAATGTGAGTGCATTCAAGTACTTGGGTAGTGTGATGAGTAAGGATGGAACTTTGGGGGATGAAGTACGTGAAAGGGTACAGCAGGGAAGGAAGGTTGTTGGTACACTGAAAGCAGTGATGAGAAATAGGGAGGTGAGTATGGAAGTTAAAAAGTCACTGCATGATGGTATTGTGATCCCTACCCTGACGTATGAAAGCGAGGCGTGGACCTTGCAAGAGTGGAACAAGTCAAGAGTGAGAGCAGTGGAAATGAGTTACTTGAGAGGAGCATGTGGAGTGACGTGGAGGGACAGGTTGACGAATGAAGAAGTGAAGGAACGTTGTGGGGTAGATGTGGATGTGGTTGAGAAGATTAGGAGAAATACACTGAGGTGGTTTGGACATGTGGAGAGAATGGAGAATGAAAGACTGACTAAGAGGGTGTATGTAGGTGAGGTGGAGGGAGGGAGAGGGAGGGGTAGACCGAGGATGAGGTGGAGGGATGGAGTTGAGAGGTATATGAGGGAGGGGGGGGTGAGTTGGGGAAAGGGTAGTCAAATGGTGGGTGACAGAGTGACTTGGAGGCGTTTTGTCTGCGGCCACCCTTTGCGGGATTAGGGCGGCGGGCTATAGATAGATAGATAGATTATTATTTTGGCGGCAGCAAACATACATACCACGTCTACGAGTCTACGAGTCTAGAGTTGAGTCTACGTTATCAAGATGGAAAACAAAGAATACTACAAGTTCGAGCTACACGACGCCTCACAACTTTGTACCGGCAGTGGTTTGACAATATATTGTTACAACCAATCTTCCTATTGCTACGTCCATCTACCGAAGTACAAGTATCTATGATTGCTACGAAACAAGCAGGCGAGATGATAACCAACATTATCTTCAAGTTAACACCTTACAGCAAAAACTACAATTAATCACATACAAATCTACTGCATGATCAAGTAACCACAAACAGCAAGAAACTACAATTAATCACACGCAAATCTATGATCAAGTAACCACAAACGTAGCTGTGGGGAAAGCGCTAACTCACAACCCACTTCCACATCAACTCCCACCTGACCCCACCCTTCTCCCCAACCACCCTCCATCATCACCACCACCACTCTGATGCAGGGGTGACGGGGCAAGACGACGACGCTGTAATTACTAGAGCCCTCGGTCACCACGCATTTCACTCATCGTTACTCACCATTACTTATTGGTACTCATTTACCCACCACAGCTACCAGAGTGAGAAGTCGACTTTGTGCTGCGCTAGCATTGCTGAGAGCATCATAACACGTCAGTCAACCCCTGATCCATCACCACGGCCATGAGTCCCACAGAGTCACATCATTGTACCTCCTAAGTGGGTGTATATACTTTTACTTAGTTTTCTCAGAGCTTAAACATAGTAACAAACACCACTTCATCTTTATAATAACTTACGTACAAACAGTAACAATTATAGATAGATAGATATAAAGATAGATAGATAGATTAGATATAGATAGATAGATAGATATAGATATAGATATACAGTATATATATATGTGTGTGTGTGTGTGTGTGTGTGTGTGTGTGTGTGTGTGTGTGTGTGTGTGTATTACATTTATTTTTATTCATTCTAGTTATCTATACAATTTACAATATATAAAATGCGTGTTTCATGACAACAGTCCTTAGCAAAACGAGTTTTTTATTTTAGTGCTTAGTGCTATGCTGGGAACGTTTTCAACACCACCAATTTTACTGCCAAATGAGACATCTGAATTACTCAATGAAGACTCACAGTTTGTAGAACAACAGGAAAACATAACAAACACACATAGTTCTCCACGAACTAACTATAAGGAAACAAACACTTCAGAAATTGATATTGATGGCGCTTCTTCGATACCTTTCTCTGATGTAGAAAGTGAAGGTTTTAGCTCTAAGTTACACACCTACAGTATTAAAACATTCTCAAGAAGGTTCAAAGGTCAGGAAATACTTAGGCAACTAACCCTTCCCTTGACTTGACGAAAAGGGACTTCAAGTGAAATTATCGAAACAAACAAATAACGTGGCTAGCGAAGGTAATACCACAGTTCCAAACTCCCCTACCCATGTCTGTGTTTATCATGAGGATAAAAACATCACAAAATTCTCAGGCACAGAAAAGGATTGCATCAATGTGATGTCCCTTATAAATCAGTGTAACTCTTTGTTAGGAGACATATAACAGATGAAAGTCAGAAGATAGCTGTTTTTCATTATTTAACTAACCCTAGAACAGTACACCTATTTGCGCCTATATACCATTAGTACACCTGGGTCTCACAGACCCACAAAATAGAAAAAAAAATACTTGTGTTTTATTTACTGAATCCTTGACAAATCTACAACCTTTTTGGTTCAATTTACTATGCAATAATAAATATACAATTAAAACTAACGTATTTAAAGCATTTTAGGCAAATTTTTGAGGAAAACCTTTACAAAAATTTACAGTTTCTGTTTATATGGACCCCATAAGAAAAGAAACGACACAATGATGCTCGCACTGCTGTCAAAGCTAGTGGCATGAAGGGTCTTCGTGATGTGGAGAGGGCAATTCACAGGGTGAAAAAATTTGCATCACACAACAGTAAATTTCAGCTCCCCTAATCCAGTATACCTGGGTCTCACAGACCCGACTACGATTTTAGTGTGTTTTACACCAAAACAGAAGGAGACCTGGAAAACCACACAGCCACCTTTAGCATCGGCATCCAAACCTAAGAAGCTATTGAGAAGGACAGGGGTCCCTGGCATATAGTAGTTGCTAAACCTGTAAGTGGCAAAAAGTGGCCAGGTCTCTCAGACCCAGGTGTACTGTTCTAGGGCTAAGAAAGATGTCCAGCTGGTGATCTACCCAGATCTTACGAGCTCAGACATATGATAAGTTTAAGACAGAATTCCTGGAGAAATTTTCAGGAGGTATAAAAATCTTGCCAGATATAATTCCAGAATTAAATAAGATTTTGGATCTTATGAGAGAACATACATCCAATCCTGTCTTAGGTGAAATAACAGTAGATGTATCCACAATTAAGAGAACACTGTTAGCCACTATAGAGAACTCAAATTGGGTAACAGCTGATGGGTAGATGTCGCCATTCCATGTCTTAGACATCCTTGGTTATGTAGCTGCACTGCGTATATTATCTGATAGGGTATTAAAGGTAGCTGAAACTGTACCTTACACCCCAGAAATGTGTTTGTTAGATTTAATGAACAAAGTAGAGATGAACTGCAGCAAAGCAGGGATAAGTGAATCACAACCCAATACAATCGGAATGAGAATTATGGACACAGTGGCAGTCATGAATACATCAAGCCCAAGCAACGAACAAAATCGATTGCGACCTGAAAACAGACAAGTCAAGCAACCCTTGATGTCGAGGCAACAACACAAACACCAGGCCACAGACAGCCTCAAAAGTTTGCTCATAGTCCAAGCAGAAACCTTGCCACAGAAAAACATAAATATGGAAAGTCATCTCGAGGGTCACATTCGAGAGAAAAGTCCACTGTATGTTATTATTGTGCGAATCCTGGTCAAACAAAAAATTAATGTTATATTAAGACTAAAGAGGACAAGCAATAGGCAAAAGGATATGAACCATACTGTAGGCACCATAAATCTTCCGGGCACTGGACCTCAAACTGTAAAACAAGAGAAAAATTGGTTTCTATTTTTAAGTCAGGGGAAAAGTAAGCCACGACAAAAAACGACCAATCGTAAATAAAGCCAAGTTTAAAGTGCACATAGGAGGCATGCTTGGGAAAGAGTGTATCTTGGTGCCCGCTTCATGTGAAGATCAAAACATTTTATTATTCTTAGATACAGGCTCTCCAAGGAATTCAATAACACAAGTGGAATTAGAGAGAGTTTTTAGAAGTAAAAGCAAAGTAATTTTCTTGGAGAAATCTGATTTAGATTTATATGCTGTAGATGGCTAATGAATAACCGTGAAGGGCATGATACAGTTAAACATCAGTTTTACAGAGACTACGAGACCAATCTCTGATATTTTCTATATAGCAGAAAACTTACAAATAAGAGCTAACATGTTATTGTGTTTGAGAACTATCAGGACAGAGAATAAAATTTTACTCCCACAAATGAATGGGGTAGATTACAGAATGAGCTCATAGTGGAATTATCATCAGAATTGTCACCCATCAACAGTATAAAAACAAAAGGAGTTGGAACTATCAAACATCTAAACAGAAATACTAATTCGGACGAGGGTACACATGTACTCACACCATCTCTCCCAGCCCCCCCAGCCCCTTTGCCCAGTGACGGAGGTTACAGTAAAACCAAAACAGTATTCCCCGCACATCTCACCAATGATGTAGTTAATTTGCCTAACTCATACATGGAAGTCACCATAAAGAAAATTGAAGATTAGTACTATTCTTGTCTTAGAACTATTATGTAGAGTGAAAGGACTCTTGGTGGGAAACCCGTTATGTCAAGTGAATAACATGGGGAAACTCATCTAATATACTATAGCAGTAGCTGTGTGTGTGTGTGTGTGTGTGTGTGTGTGTGTGTGTGTGTGTGTATTTTGGGCAGCCGAAACTACATATTCAAATAGCACCAAAATTGGCACAGAAATCGCAAAAAATTCGCTGATGTGAAAAAACTTGGTCCCATCACGATTGAAAAACTTTTACTATATTTAATGAGTGATCACATTTTGACCAAAAAAACGCCACTCCTGGAGCCCGGCATAGGATCTCAGCAGAATTTTTTGCCCTCAGGTACAAATAAACTATTTCTGACTTGCATTCAGACAACTTGGGTTCCATTCCCGAAGCTGCAAATAACATGATCAATTGGTTAGCTGCAGAAAATCCAAGTGACAACGTTACACTAGAACAACACATAAAACGTGAGAGCCCTCCACAGCAGCAAGTGCAAGGGACCCGAAGGGCCCACGAGCACTTGTGTGTTCCTAATTAATCAGATGAATGGGGAAGTGCAGATAAAAAAGGGGTCTTGTCTATGCAACTTAGAGACATGTCCTGCCTCTATAAGGAAAATCATTATAGCTGGAACTCCAAGTAAGATAAAATCTATGGACACAGAATGCATAAAGGAGAATTTGATTCACTCAGGAAAATTTGATGCAGAAAATGATATACACTCAATCCTCGTAAACCGCGGCAATTTGGGTCTGGACCACTGCCGCGGATTACAAATTCCGCGGTTTATAAATAATAACTCATGTGAAAAATTAATTAGAGTCTGTACTTTGGCCAACCACCCCCCAAAGCACCCTACCTACACCTATCTAGGCACCATCAAACACAAACATACAAATTTAGGAATAATCAATGCATATATTTAAAAGAAATAAGCAATGTTAAGGGATCTCACCTTAATCCTATGACAATATTGCTTAAGTAAATGGAGTGGGGTGGTGTTGGGAAGAACTTAGAACCTCTCAGCATGAGTTGGGGGTGCTCCCTCAAGCTGTTCTCCCTTCTCCAGCTCCTCAGCCTCCCTCAGGAAGCTCTCAAAGTCTGCCTGGTTTAGTTTTGGTTTCTCCCCGGTTTTGTAGATCGTCCTTATGGTCGACTCGTTCCTCCCATATTCTTTTGCCAGGCTTGCAAACTTCTCTCCCTTCTCAACACGACAAATGAGTTCCAAACGTTGACTGTACGACAACGGCGGCTGCTTCTTAATGCCACAGGGCTTAGAGCGCTTCTTCGGGCGTTCGGGAGGTGGGGGGAAAGTGCACAAAAAAAGGCAGGTAGCTCTCATACCGCACGGTGATGCTCTGTACTGTTCGGGTTGGCGGGCAGAAAAACAGCAACATGGCGGCATTAGTATGCACAATTGCCACCAGGGACGGGTGGTGATTGGTTGTTGGGTCGCGGTTATCAAATTGAATGCCGCGGTTTACGATTCTCCTCGGAAAAGGCCAACTTCGGTGCCTAGATCCGCGATTTTCGTGACTTAACAGCGGTTTAAGGGTGCTGGCAGTCTGACAGCCACTTTGCCGTGGATTACGAATCCGTGGTTTATAAACACGCGGTTTACGAGGACTGAGTCTAATAGATTTATTACAGAAACACTGACAAACAGTGGCATTACCTGGAAAATAATTAGGGTGTACTAACCTGATTAAACACAAGATTAACGTGCACCCAGACACACAACAATATATACCAGCCTATGGAGTAGCACATTCACAACGTACCCATGCAGATCAATATATTGATGAAATGCTAAAACTTTGTATTATTGAGCCATCAGTCTCCCCGTGGAATGCCCCATTATCTTTCGTCCCCAAACGAAACAGAAATGTGTGCGGTAGTAGATTACCGTAAATTAAACCAATACACAGTCCCAGACCAGTTTCCTATGCCACTGTTAAGTGACGTCTTGCAAAATATTGGACCTCACTTGGTGATCCATTTCACGATCTACGTCAGATAATCAGTCAAGGCATACATCAACATGTTTTGAGACTTTTATTCTGGGGCAGAATCTTATGCTATATTATACATATTTAGAAGCAACGCTAACACCACCATCAGCAATAGTTCATGTACCATTCATAACATAATTTGTTCACAGTTTATCAGATATAGCCTTTTCCTTCTAAGAATAATGACGCCTTGGTCATCATCAACATCAACACAGACACCTAACTCATCATGGTCTCCAAGAGACGGGACACTGTCACTTTCGCTAGTGAATCAACAATTGAACGAAAGTGTCGTACATCCTTACATGCTGTTCACCTTTGTCCTGCGTACATTTTCACGTTTCAGCCAACTGGAACAGTCTCTTGTGAAATGGCTATCATAAGAAATCATGACATTCATCAGCACTGCAACTTCACATTTGCTCCAGATAAAATTACACATCATCAACGCACAAGCCATTCACAGTTTTTCAACTTCACTCATAACACATCAGTTTACATAATTTGTCCAGATATACCACCAAACTTCAGCATCAGGATTATACATAGCACCTGCCTACTGTGCTGTACTTATATCTTTGTCCACCTTAGCTACAAACAATCACTATGCCATCTTCAGTCACACACACAAATACTTCCAACCGCTACCTGAGATGGATTTAAACATAAGCACAAGTATTAAGTTGACTTCACCTAAGTTTGAAACTATGCAATTAATCAATGGAACAATGAAGCCCTGGGAAGAATTAAGTATAAGTATGTTCACTCCATACTATGTATGTAGCCCAGCTCCAATTGTCTTTATAATCTTCTCCATTGTATTTGTATATTACTGTTGGCGATGCACAGAATGGAAGCAAGGATTGCAAAATTGGAGTCAGTATTTCCGGGAGGAAGAGTAAACATTCACGTGAGACCCCCTAGGTATATATATATATATATATATATATATATATATATATATATATATATATATATATATATATATATATATATATATATATATATTAATGACTCTTACTATAATTTTGGCATAGTACTGCCATTACATAAATATATGCATATGTCTGTTGTACATACACATTTGTGCCAGTATATTACTACAATATGTTATACAATATTCTATATTCCTTTTTACCACAATATATTTACTTCACTACACATACAACATATTACTACAATGTGTTATGTTTCTACAATATTGTCATGTTCATTATGTCTCTACAATACTGTAATCAATATTATGTATTAATAGATTAGAATGTAATTAGTTGTTACCTGCTGTCGTAGGTTCACTGGCAGGGCATGATCGAGCGATGTCAGGAATCTAAAATATCATAACACAATACGTAATAGCTGATAGCATACATACGTAATCTAGAGGTTAAGTGAAAATCATGGCTAGGGCTGAAGGAAAGGCCATTCGATAGTTAGCTAGTTAAATTAGATTCGTTCTCCTAAAAAGGAGAACACGGGCATGGAAAGCCCGTCAGAGTAGTTATTCTTACTTCTAGCAGGCTATTCTCTATCGAGGAGGTGGGTAGGCAGTAACCACCCTCAAAAGCACGGCAGTTGGAGTTCTTCCAATGATACCTGCTGCCATCTGGGATCTGTCTAAGCCACCGAGAGGGTGGTCATTGAGGCTGGAACGAAGATGGGTTGTTGTAGGACAGTCCAGGACATAATGAATCAAAGGCTGATCGCTTTGTTCAAGACAGTGAGGGCATGGTTCAGGGTTACTACTTGTTATCTGACTGTAACAGGGAAATCCTAATCGTAATCTACGAATACGTACCATAGTGTGATTGGGAGTACCAGGTGCAACCGATAGGGGTGCATAGGACGTTGCTCTGGTGTACCATTTTGCCGAGCGTGATCCCTCCCAAACTTGTGTTTCGTGTTCTTCACGTGACATGTGGCCTATGCTGGTGGTCACCCTGTGCATGACAGCAGAGATGCTGGATCGTAAACGAAATGTTACCTGAGGAAGAGAGCAGGCCTGCCGAGCAGCAACGTCAGCATTTTCATTCCCTGCAATGCCAACATGTCCAGGTAGCCAATGAAGAAAAATTTCACCACCTCTCCTAGTGATTGACTCAGCCACCGTCATGATACTTGTCATGAGATGGATATTATCAGGAAATTGATGCACCATGAGGCCGTGGAGGGAAGAGAGGGAGTATGTATGGATAACGACACGTCGAGAGAGGTGTCGATCAGCATGTCTAAGTGCACCCAGTATGGCAACCAACTCAGTTTGGTATGCAGAGACCCCAGAGGATACCCGCCAAGTCTCGACATGAGTGCCACAGACCATTGCAGCTCCTGCATTCCCCTGAGCATCAACCGACCAGTCGGTGTAATAAATAGCAGAGTTTGGTGCGTGAAGGTCTGCCACACGTCAGAGTCCATCCTGGCGTAGTACAGCAGGAAATGAAGACCTTGGAGTCCCTGATGAAGGAAGAACATACGTAAAAGTTGAAGTTCGCCAAGGTGGTGCAGGTGAGTATCCAGGACAGGGCAAATCAGGGTCTCCTATAATGGAGTCAGTTACATCCAGGCGTCGGATGATGTCAGCAGTTGCAAGAATCCAGTCCCCTTCTGGGTCTGGATGTGGGGGCCGACTTAGAGTATGCTGAAGTAATGCAGACACAGGAAGATGTGATTGATGTCGGCAGAGTTCAGCAGTGACAGCCGTTGTTCGTGCTCATATCCGATACTGAAGAGACGAGAAGGCACTCTCAGCCCTGAGGTTGACAAGACGAGTCCATGGAGGTGCACCGAGCATGACACGCAGAGCAGTGTCCTGGATAACTTTCAGAGACCTGCTGAGCTTTTCAGAGATGTTTATTAAGCACGGTGCACTGTAGTCCACTATCGAGCGAATGGCATGCACATAAAATGTTCTGAGGACCCAAAATGAGGCCCCTAGAGAGCGACTACAGAGGGCTCTGAGGGCAGAGGTACGGGTAGCAGCACGTTCTTGTAAATAGCGGACATGGCAACTGAACATTAACTGGCATCAAGCCAAACACCTAGGTATTGGTGATTGTGAACCACTTCCAGATGATGACCCCCCAAAATAAGAGGACGATCAGGTGGACGTAGACCAAAAGGCAGGCATTTTGATTTTTCAAAGTTGACCTTGAGGCCAAGGTCACAGCACTTGTCATATAAGCGGGCAAGGGCGACTGGTGCCTGTACAAGACAGTTCCTTTGTGAAAAAACAAGAGCAAAATCATCCGCATAACAGAGTAGTGTAACACCACGGCCATAGTTGGTATTAAGGAGGTCTCAATGAGTACATTAAAAAGAAGAGGGCTCAACACACTGCCCTGTGGAGTACCGTTGTCATGCGGGTAAGATGCAGAAATGTGACCCTGGAAGCTGACTCGAGCTAATCAGTCATGAAAGAAATCCTTCACCCACGAGAGAAGTCTTCCCCCCACCCCTTTAGCTGCAAGAGCTGCCAGGACAGCAAGAGGGTTGGCTATCTCAAAAGCCTTCTCGAGATTGAGGAAAACAGCCATACCATGACCGCGTCTCAGCATACCCAAAAGGGAAGCAAGACAGTGTATCATGCTTCTGCGTGGGAGAAAGGCAAAAAGATGTGGATGGAGAGGGCCTAATCTCCAAGCAAGCTGCGAAAGCACTAGCCTCTCCGTAGTCTTAGCTATGCAGCTGAGAAGGGAAATCGGCCTCATGTTGGTTGGGTCACGAGGTTTGGGTATGGGGTGAATAATGGCTGTTTTCCACGATCTCGGGAGGCGACCTTCCACCCATGAACGGTTGAACAAATCAAGGATAGTGGCCTTCCCACTAGGGCCAGCATAGGCTAGGAAGGAGTACACTACACCATCACTTCCTGCAGCTGTATCCCGCCTGTTTTTAAGTACCCTGTCGAGTTCATGATTGGTAAAAAGGTGCTCAGCGACATCCAAGCGGGAGCAAGCTGCCTCAATTGCTTCCACACGAGGGTCTGCAAGGCGTGCCTGCAAGTCTCTGACATCTTGCGGTAGCACACTAGAAGCTGTGTGTGCAGCAAAGAGGACTGCAAGACGTTCGGCCTCGCCCGCTGGATCAGGGTGGGATGGTGGTCTGGGAAGCTGGGGACTGGACACATATTTAATACGGGCCCACATCTCTTTAAGAGTGGAGTGGCACCATTTTATTCAAGCCTCCTCCCTTGTACGGCATTTTTCATGGGAAACATGTCGCGCCACTGCAGCCAGGTATTTCCTTGTAGATGAAGAGGATCATCGTCGAAATGTCTTTCGTGCCAAGTTGAGCCGATGGTTTAGTTCACAGACCCTCTCATCGTAATACCAATGGTCTTGAAAGAGGGCCGTGGGGCTCTTCGTAAGGGGAACACTGGCAGTGGCGGCATGATGAAGTGTGTGGGCAACATGTTCTGCATAGTCCTCAAGGGTGGATGGAGGAGCGACAGAGACTAGGGCGACCTGAACAGCCTCAGCAAATGTTGGCCAGTTCGCCCATCGGAGGTCCCAGCGAGGTGGAGGAGGTGGGAGTGGGGCCGCCGGGAGATCCGTCACCAGAGCGAAATGATCGCTAGTGAGGTATGGGTGTAGGGACCACCTGGACACACTGGCAAGAGGAGAAGAAATGAAGGAGAGATCAAGTCTACCACCGCTTACGTGGGTGGGCTCAGACAGATCGTTTAAGAGGGCTACTCCAGGGAATTCTTCTAAGGCCATGGCGAGGTGGCAACCATCTTCGTTTGTTGAAATTGGCGAGGAGAGAACAGGGTGGTGAGTGTTAAAATCTCCCACAATAATTGTGGACTCTGCTGCAGCATGAGCCATAATTTCTCCCAGATCAAGGGTCCCTGCTGGATTTTTATAGACATTGAAAAACGTCAGGGAGGTCAAGGCAAGATGCAAAACAACACCTCGCACCTCTACGCCCTCGCCGCAGTGTATTGGAGGGTTGTACTCATGGCAGGGGATGTAATCCCGAATGAGGATAGCACATCCTCGTGTAGTATCCCTGATCCGGGGTAGAAAAAAGCCCTTGAAGCCTCCGAGTCGAAAAGTGGAGCTGTGAGGGAGGAGTGTCTCTTGGAGCAGGAAGACATGTATGTTTTCCTGAGCAGCCACCTCCTGGAGGTGGGCGAGCTTGCTCCGTGCCCCTAAGCAGTTCCACTGTAGGACTCGGAGGCTGCCAGCAGTGTCTGGCACTGGGGAGGATCTGTTGGGAATCCGAGGGCCCTCCGCTCTTCCTAGATCGCTGCTGTGGCTGGTGTGAATCCCGGAAGAATGTTGATTGACATTTGGGGGCAAGGCAGAGGAAGCTCAGTTGGTACTGGCTCTTCCACAGTTGTCTGTGTGGGAGGTGATGCAGGAGGTACTAGGGTAGGAGGGCGTGGGTGCTTCTTTGCCTCCACCACTTGGTCGACAGTGGCGTCGACAGCCTGCACTAATGGTGCCGTTTCCAGAGGCCTGCCGAGAACCGTGCCCAGCATCTGAGCCAGGCTTCTGGCAATTTCTGTGCCCAGCGTTTGCAGTTCCTCCCTTGTGAAGACTAGGAGAGGAGAATCCGTGTTGTGGGGCATGGGTGGTTTAAACTCCTCGACTGTCTTCCGAACTGGAGGGGGAGGAGGGTGATGGACCTCCGCGGTCATCGTGTGACGAGTGAGAGCAGGTTGGAGTGGCGGAAACGCTGCCACTGGAGGTGCAGTTGCTATTGGACGGCGTTGCTGTCCCCAAATGAAGGTTCCTGGAGGTGCCGGTTTGTTGCTGCTTGCCTGTTGCTCCTTTACCCAGGCAACTTGGCATTCTCACCCCCGATCGACCAGTGCTACTCTGGTAAGGCAGCTGGGGTGCCACGCATGGTGTTTTCCCGAGCAGTTGGGGCAGCGGGTGGAGACAGCCTCCTTGGCCTTGAATTTGGTCAAGCACCTCTCCGTTTCGTGCGGGCCGCTGCACATCCCGCAGACTGTGGCCTGGTTGCAAGTGGCTCTGTGGTGGCCGTATCGCAGGCACCTGTCGCAGTGGAGTGGCTCGGGGGTGAAGGGGCGGAGGTGGTATTCTCCCCAGTTCCCCAGGTCGATCACAGGGATCAGAGGACCCCACAGGGTGACGACAACCTGTCGAGTCTCCTCCCTGGTACGCGCTTTCTGGCAGCTGGTTGCCTCTTCGACCTGAGGGTGCTGTAACAGTATCTCCACGGGCATCTGCAAGGGGTAGCCCATGATGACTGCCTTTCTGTTCTGCTGCCCAGGTGTCAGCTCTATTAGTTTGACAGAGGAGGCCTCGTCCTGTGCTGCTGCCCTCAAAAGGTCGTAAGCTCCCTCGTTTTTCTGCACCAAGACCGAGCTCCCATCTTTCCCGATTTGATTGGAGCATCGCAGCCCCGGCAGGTGACGCTCCAGTGCGGCTACAGCGTCGTAACTGATCGCGTGTCCCCCTTGTACAGGCACGTAGAACACTGGGAAAGAAAAGGGAGACAGAGGGCGCACGGCTACCGACACGGAGGGATGCCTCCGTGGCACCGAAGTCCTGGATGCTGGAGGAGGGGCGTTTCCCTGCAGCGCTCACCGTGGTTTGCGCACCACAGGGATAAATCCATCAGCATCAGGAGAGTCGACAGCTGTAGCAGAATGGGCAGCTTCAGCAGGAGAGCAGGCAGTAGTAGGTGCTGTTGCAGCACGGACTTTCTGTGCAGCCAAGGCAGCAGATGGTGGCCCCTTGGCAGTGGTGGGTGCCTGAAGGCGTGGGCGCACAGAGGGAGTGGCGGCTGGATGGGTGGCACCAGCGGTCTTTCCTTTGGTTCTGGGGACAGGAGGAGGAGCTGAAGCATCGTCCTCCATTCCCTCATGCACACGTGCAACCTTGGTTGCACGTGCACGTGCCGAAGAGGAAGGGGGGCCTGAGGCAGCAGGCCGCGCATGGGGAGCAGTCCCCTTAAGCCTAGGAGAGTTAGGTGGAGCAGAGGCGTCGCCAGACGTTGACGAGTGGGAGCTGGCGTCTGAAAGACGCTGCTTCCGCTTCGCGCCTGGCATGGCAGCAGGGCGAGACGTCCTCTACTGGGAAAGGGTTTGAGGGGCTTGGCCTGTGGGTCTGGGGATTTGTGTCCTCCTAATCATGTCCCTGAGGGACAGACACACAAACACACACAAACGTTACTCACACAGACACACACACATATACCAGACACGCACAAAAAACAAAGCAAAGCCACTAAAAAATAAACTAGAAAGCACGACAAAAAAAAAAAAAGGCCCTACAGTAACTGATACCTATTCTCCCCGCCCTCTAAAGGGCGACGTAGGAGATCCGCTACTGTCCCCTGTGGGACTTGTCCTAACCCTAGCAGAAAGAGCCGCCCCTGACGCTTCCTATAACCAGGCCCTAAAGGCCCCCCTTCATGGAAGTGCCCTAACGGCACCCCTTCAGGGTTCGGCGTCGTACCACGTCAGGGGACACTAACGGCTAGCCGTGAAAAAAAAAAAAAAAAGCACACAAACACAGACAAACACACGCAAACACACTAGACAAACACTCTCACAGTCAGGCAGTGGCTGTCTGTCAGGGACAGAGTTGAGCCTCGAGTATAGTAAAGAGAAACACAGTCTCTGTAACAGAGACTGAGTCCCAAAAGAGAAAGAAAAACCAGGAAAAGCTGGCAAAATTTCACCTTAGTAAACGAGACAGAGTCCAGTCTGAGAGAGAGAGTGGCCAGAGCTCCGAACTAGACGGTGTCTGAGCAAGGAGTGGCCATTCGAACATTCTGTCTCAGGAATGCCATATACAGCACCTCTCGACACCTGATCGGAAAGTCTCCAGGACTGAGAGAGTTCCACTCAACCGTGCCTTACACATGACACAATCTCTCCTATACGAGAGAGGAGTTAGAAGAGAGAGTGAGAAGGGCGTAGAGGAACGGTGAGTAAAAGGGCATGTGCACTAAGTTAGGAAGCATAAAATGCTCTCACCTCAGTACGCTCTTGTGAAATATACTCAGTAATAAATTTGAGATATTCTCTTTTGAAGAAATAAACTAATGTCAAACCCCAGTACTCATCTTATTTTTCTCCTGTCATCGACAAGTACAATTAACATTATCTCCTACAAATCAACTCACTATTAACTACAGCTTGGCTGCGACCATGATATAATTAACTGCAAGTTTTATATTAGTCTATTTATAATTGCATTTCTCCCCAAAAGTGTTTTACAATTTGTGTCCATCAGGATTTTCTGTTTTCACTTTCACCTTCTCTTACTTTCTCCATCTTTCATTTTCTCGACATCCCTCGAATACAGTTATCTTAAGAAAATATTCAAATATGAGAGAAATCAGTCAATATCAAGACCACAGGGAAACGGCAAAGACCAAGGTCATAGAGCAAGGCAACTCAGACAGTTCTGATCTTATTTGAACTAATATTCGTCAAAGGGTTTAGAGTTAGACAAGAAAAAAAAGAAGTTCAAATTTTAGGAAAATCAAAATCAATTTCAAAAGGTAAGGTCAAAGTTCGACCTGTGTGTCTCATTTTGGGCAAAGTAACTCAGAAAGTTTTGATCTAATTTGGGTTAACCCGTGGATTACGAGCCGCAGCTCAGGCTGGGCAGCATCACATTGTGAGCCACATCTCAGGCTGTACTGGCCGTGCATCATCGTAAACAACTCGACTCCTACGCAAACTTACACATCGCACTGCGCAAAGACGGAGAGATTTTTGTTTTGTTTTTTTTTCACCAGATGATGCTCTGGATGTTTATCTTCAAGTTTATGATAAACAAAAAAAATTATTTATTTCATTTTTTCACTACTCCCATACGTAAACTTACGCATGGCCCTATGCACAGACATGGAGAGATTTTTTTTTTCTTTTCACCAGATGATGCCCTGGATGTTTATCTTCAAGTCTATAATAAACAAAACTAAAAAAAAAGCTTGTTTTCCTTCTTTTTTGTGCACCATGAAATGGGATAAAAATAGGTAACTGCACATTCCATGGATTAAAAATGGTTGATGTGCTGAGACTCTCCGAAGAGGGTAAACTTACATCTTTTAAATCAGTAGATCAAATGCCAACCTCACTTGGCAAGAGGGATAAAAGTCCAGCGTAGACTAAACCTTGTGGGATTGTTAAGCTTGTTGTAAAGAAAGAAAAGTACGATTTTGGGAATTAGGCAAACGGAAAGGCCTATGTTCAAGGTCACTGGACAAAGTCAACTTAAACAGCTTTGGCCTGATTTGAACCACAGATGGTGGAAGGGTGAATGGTTAGTCTAAAAATAATGTTGCTCAGTTCTGACGGTAATCAGTTGAAGGTCACTGTCATAGGACATAATCAAGTACTCGAATTTTAGACCAGTTAGTGGGCGTATATGCTGCACTCTGTGAGTGACTCCCTTGTTTCTTCTCTGAAAACCTGACTCACGTGACCCACTTCCTCTATCCGCTCCAAGTTATATCTGACAAACTTCTACTACACTTTCCACGTATATTCCACCATTTTTCCCTGCCTTTAGTTTTTTTTTTTTTCATTTTAATCTCTAAACAGCATCTGAGTTTTCCTGTCCTCTTCTACATCTCATTGCCCATTGCGTTTGAACATTCATAGTTGATGGGCTGCTTCTACATTGTGGTCAGATAAACCACCCCTCCACCATTCTCCATTTCACTTTATAGTAGTATTAACCACGTTACCCATAAAGAAAGTGTAGGCCATCCTCACCATTCATTTACCATTCCCACCCACTTCACCAGATACACTCCACTTTCAAACCACAGTATCATTTCTTGCATTTCCCATTTTTCCTCTGTTATGTCCAATCAAAAACTCCCTTTCACTTCTATCACACTTGTCCAAACATGCTTTAGCATTCTCTCAAATATTCCCTCATACTCTGTTGGACCGTACATGCATACCATCACCCACATTGGTACTCCTTGTTTCCTTCTTAGTAATGCAATCACTAATACAAGTGAACCACACTCTTTAATATTTTGAATCAGCCAATTTGTACCCTGATGACGTCAACAGCTACGGCAGGTGTCATGGTGCGTGACGGTGGTGGTGGTGAGCGACGACACAGCCTTCCTGGCTGCCTTTGCCGAGCGGTCCCTCACAGGCCGCCTCCTTGTGTGGTCAACGAGGCTCCTGGTGGTTACTCGCCTGCCCAAGGAAGACCTCAGGGCTTTACTCGCCTCTCACTGGACCTTCTCCATGAACAATGCCATAGCACTGAACATTGATCAGACATTAGGAGAAAAGAGGTAAAAATATTTTATTAGGAGATTAAGATAAGACATATTTTATGGAAGGACGAGTGTGGGTGGTGGAAAATAAGAAAGAGTAACGTGTTATAAGAAAGTGCATCTAAATGCAAACATTGTTGACAAGGTAGTAAATCAGTCTGTTATCTGCTTCTGCATGAAGGGTAACTTAATATAGGGAAGGAACTTAAATACCACTGTACATTGCCAACAAGGATACATTATGAAAGTGCAAAGGAATCAGAGAGTAATGTAGCTCAAGAACGAATGATGGCCACTTGGCCAGTGTTGTGCAGGCTTCTTTCTGTAATAGATGCCTGGAAGCGAAGGCTGCCAAACCATTTCACGAAAGTGATTTAGGGTCCACTTTAATGAATCAGAGAGTGATTTTGTCATGTCGTGAATATTAAAATTCTACACTGAGAGTAATGGCAATGGAAATGTTAAGAAAGTATATACACTGTGTCGAAAATTAACATCGACTTGAGAAATGTGCCAAATACTAATGATGAAAGACTAAACGATATTGTACGGTTCTTAAATGATATAGATATGGGTGTGGATAAGGTGATTGGTTGCAGTAGCACAGGTAATGGCAACTTCACCAGTGGACTACAGGCTGTAGCTGTCCACCTTTAGCAATCCATGAACCTCATTCCTGGGAACAGGGAGGAGTCAATTTGTATAATTGGGCAGCTTGACTGCAACCATGTATCGTACTCATTCTCTATCTGAAGAAAAAGGTATATGAATGAGTCTGTTGGTGGGAAAAGGAGTGCTGGAAGATGCAGATGGATAGATCTGGCAAATGAATGTGTGATGACGGAAGCTGGGAAGCTGAAAATTTTAAAATAAACAACTGTTCAGATTGAGTTCCATAGGTTAAGTCTGCACATAAAAATATCTTCCTACCCTGAAATCTTGTTACTGCCAATGCAGCACCGTCACACACAGTCTTGAAACATAATTAAAAAATGGCTGTATACCAGCAGTGCAAATAGCCAGTATGGATTACATCGATGGAATATCTATGGAATATTTGCGAATTTACAGCAATTTCAGTTCAGAGACGCCAGGGTGGGCAGGATTATCTGTCCTCAATGGTACCTCTGTTTCATTTTGGTAGTTGACTGAATGACTTTGCCCAGGGTGTGCGTGAAGAAACCTTATCAATATAATATACATGTATTATGTGCAGATGGTTTTTATAGTGTGATAGTTTCCCCGAGTATCCAACCTAATAATTCTACTTGTATGTTTTGTATCCTATATCATCCCATCTCCTCGGTGGGAGTTAGTGATGTGATGCGAATTATGAACTGTCATTAGAAATTCCTATTTGCAATTCTAGGAATTTCAATGTTCACCATCACCTTTGGCTCTCCTCTCGTTTCACTGATCCATCTGGTGACCAAGTCTACATCTTTTCTATCTTTAATGACTTAGAACAGCTTGTAGAGCACCCTACCAGTATCCCTGACTGCCTTGGAGAGAATTCCAAAATATTGAGCTCTTCCTAACAAAGTTCTGCTAACACTATTCATCTTTTTTCTCTGTTGGGCTCCGACCATAACCTTATCACCTTAACCTGTCCTATTGCTCCAGTGCGGCCTGTGGACCCTCCAAAGCAACGTTGGTTTGTGGTATTTTTTGAGCTACTGATTGGGAGGCCCTCAAACAGTACATCTTTGATTTTCCCTGGAATGATTATCGCTCCCATCGCCGAGAGCCATCTGAGTGTGCAATGTGCATTACGGAGGCCATTCTCTCGGGCATGGATGCATACATTCCTTTCTCATATCCTTTGACTAAAGGAAATTTTAGTTTAATCACGTTTGTTCCAGGGCTGTCCACAACACAGGGAAGGCCTATGAAAGGTACCAGAGCCAACCCACACCTGAATATCACCTTTTTTTATGTTTCTGCCCAGAAGCGTGCTAAGTCTGTTCTTCACCCTGCTTAAAATAATTTCACCCGTACTAAATGCTCTGGACACTTCAAGTCGAATTTTTCCTGGTCCTTCTCGCACTGGAAGAGGCGATGATTGAATCAATAGAGAGGCGGCCTGCAGTCCTAATGGATCGAATCCCGGCTGGGGCAGGGAACAGTTGAAGGAGTTGAATTTCCTAAAAAGCAGACTTTCATGATCCATCAGATGACCCGCCGATATGTAAAAATACCCCCACTAATACCAATACACCAAACCTGTATGAGACAGCCCTAGCATGTATTCAATATGGATGGTGGGTGTTAGTGCCAAAATAGTGACATGTGGAGGTGTAGGACTACTGGGCCTTGGGAGAGCACACTGCCACCGAGAAAGAGGCCCTGATGCCTTCGCCCAGAGTCGGACACGTGTATATATATATATATATATATATATATATATATATATATATATATATATATATATATATATATATATATATATATATATATATATATATATATATATATATATATATATATATATATATATATATATATATATATAATCTTGCCAAAAACCGTTCTAACAACTTTACCTCATCATCCTTCCCTCCTCTTTTCCACTCTGATGGTTCTGTAGCAATTTCTTCTACTGATAAGTCAGATCTCATTGTTCAGACATTTTTCTCCAACTTCACCTTAGATGATTCTGGTGCTGTTTCTCCATCACTTCCCCACTCTGACGACCTCATAGCTGACATTTAAATTTCTTCAACTGATACATTTTCTGCCATCACTGGCCTCTATACTTACATGGCATATGGGCCTGATGGGGTCCCTCTTGTTCTTCTTATGAACGGTGCTTCTGTGCTTAAACCCTGGTTAGGTAAACTGTTTTGTCTTTGTCTATCACCCTGTACAATTCCTTCATGCTGGAAGTTTCCTCTCATTGAGGCAGTCCCAAAGAAGGATGACCATTACCTACTCTCTAACTATTGCCCAATTATTTTAACATCATGTGTCTTACAAGTTTTCGAGTTTTAAAGCATCTATCCTATCACAACCTTCTTTCTGATCGCCAGAATAGGTTCCATCAGGGATGCTCCACTAGTGATCTTCTCATCTATCCTCCAGACTCCTGGTCATCCTTCTTTTGGAACTTTGGCGAAAGCTTTGCCATTGCACTTGACATTTCAAAAACTTTCGATCGAGTCTGGCATAAATCTTTAACTTCCAAACTGCCATCTTACAGTTTCTATCCTTCTATCTGTGCTTATATCTATAGCTTCCTTTCAGGTCGTTTTACATCTGCTGTTGTAGACGGCCATCGTTCTTCCCTTAGATCTATCAATAGTGGTGTTCCTCAGGGCTCTGTTGTATCACCAACTCTCTTCCTTTTATTCATCAATGACCCTCTAAGCTGTACATCTAACCCAGTCCATTCATAAACTGATGAGTCCACCCTTCACCTTTCCATTCGCTTCCTGCAGCGTCCATCTCAGCAGTTACTTCAACAAACACGGGATGTGGCTGTGGCACACCTAATGTCTGGCGTGGTTCGTATCTCTGGCTGGGTTAAAAGAAATCTTGTTTAATGCATCAAAAACTTATTACATACCTCTATCTACCTGACAAAATTTTCCATACGAATACCCACTAATGTTCAGTAATATCCAGCTCAATCCTGCATCATCTTTAGACATACCTGGGGTTCCATTCTCACGGGATTTACCCTTGAAATATCATAATACATTTCTTATATAATCTACTTCCAAGAGATCAGGTGTACTTAGCCAACTCAATACCTTCTTTACCCTTGCGCAGTTGTTGACTTTTTACACAGGTTTTATTCGCCCATTTGTAGAGTATAACTCTCATGTGAGTGGAAGCTTCCCACATACAGCTGTTCTCAGCAAGGTAAAGTCATAGGTTTTTCGTCTCAAAAACTCTCCTCCCCTTACTGGCTCATCAATCTTTGTCTCTTCGCCACACTGTCGCATCTTTTTCTCTTTTGTATCGCTGCTTCAATGGTCACTGGTCCTTTGAATTATCTATTAGCACCGCTCCAACACTTCGACGGGTGCGTAGCACCTATCTAGCAACAAACTATCGTCCCCTTTCCTCCCCAACTCTCTAATGCAGGAGTTACCTGTTACTCCCAGTCTTTAATTTATGTAACAGGTCAACTCTGGAAATGTCTCCCTCTGTCTGTATTTCCTACTTCCTATGATCTCCAGTCTTGCAGTCACAGAGTGCCCAGACATCTCGAAATGAAGGGATCTTGAATTTGGCTTTCCATTGTATTGTTTTTGTTTTTTTCTTGGAGGGAACGGTTTGAGGGCTCCTGGCTTTTGGTACCTTCTTCCTTGCATTAAAAAAAGGAATCATAATAAGAATGGAATTAAGCAGAAGTAATATCCTTATAAACTTAGTTCTAAACTTAGAAAACTAATTTTGATTTTACTGTTTGTGGGTGAAGGGAGAGAATTATCGTTCGACACGGTTTCTGCTGAAAAATTAATCATGCACATTGTTTATATTAAGGTTGATTAACTCTCATTACCTTTCACAAGTTATGCAATACAACTACTTGTCATGTCATCGTGACTCAGTCATGTTTCGTATCTATATGGACATCGGCAGGTTTTGTGTGTTCTTATATAATGTGACCCAATTGACACTCACAAGACGGTATTCTCTTGGTTGGTAGGACGCCTCAGTCTGCTGGTGTGGGAGAGGCTGCCTCAAGAAACTAGCCATCAATCATACCAACAGTTACTGTATATGAGCAGACCCTGTTATGCATGAACACAGGTTAAGAAAGTAGAAAATGATGCAGGGTATACACTGACAACACTAAGTTGTATTGCGTGAATGATATTACGCGAAATAGAAAATGACCAAAGTTAGGCATTGGGAACACTGACTGAAAATTAATGCATGAAAAAGTAATAAGAATTAAAAATGACGCAAGGCAAACACAGGGAACAGAGTACTGACTGAGCAGCTCCTGGAACTCGAGGGAACTCAAAAGTTGGGTCTCATGGAGCTTAAGGTGCAGTATATGGACTGTGTTTGTTTATTTCCTTTGCTTGCACTCAGACCATAGCCTGATTGTCAGTGCTTTTGCTTAGAATTTCCTGCAGCGCTAACACTAGTTGCTTTTATGTTTACTCCAAGCATCCATCCATCCACAGGTACAGTGTGTTGGTGCACCTGCCTTACAGCCCCAACGGTGCCAGGGTGGTGCAAGTGGCTTTGTGGTCCCCAGACACAGGTCTCCGCTACCTCACGCCCCTCAAATTTTTCCAAGAGAAATACCGCGAGTAAATCATGCCTATAATGATGAAAGTGTGTCTGTCTGTGTTTGTCTGCTATGCAAATTAAAGGGGGACTGTCTAGACTCTAGAGGCTCCTGAATGAATTTAGCAGAAATAGTTTTTCGTAGGGAATTAACGGGTGTTGTTTAACTTCGATAACGTAGCTTGCCTGATGGGAAAATTTAGAAATTATTGGAACTAATCAAGTCAGTATGGCAGAAGCATGGTGATCAATATGCTTTAGAGATTTTGACGTTCTCTTACAACTATATGAATATTACAACGGGCTGAGTGGGTAGGCAGATGGGTTGGATGGACAGAAAGGGTACTCACAGGTGAGTGAATGAGTGGTTGTGATGGAGAAGGGTGGGACAGTGTGAGTGGGCGATTGTGTGGGCCAGATGGGTGGGTACGTGGATGGATGTTTTTGCTAGTTGGGGGGGGGGGGAAGTGAGTTGGAGGAGAAAGTTGAGAAGGATAAGTGGGTATATACTTTCTGGTGGGAAAATAGGACCATGAGAAAAAAAGGTCCATGGGCAATGTATCTGTCACAGGGTTTTTATAATATCACTGTGTTTTTAAAATAAATACTTAAATATTATTTAAATTGATATTAATATTCAATAATATTGAAGAGCAGAGACAATGATTGTCTTGCTACATCAAGCAACGATTACTTTACGCTGGCTTGTGCACGATTCTCTGAGAACGAGAATTTATAAACTTTCTCAACAGTACACAGCAGAGACTAATTACTCACAATTGCTGAATTACGGTACTGTTAGCCTCTGGAGAAAGTTACTTCACCCCTGACAATAAATAACTTATACTAATAATAATAATCAGGTCCTTGCTGATGCTTAACTCCTATGGCACAACGGATTTTAAATTAATACAACAAGACTGGTCTAAGTACCAGTTATGAATAGTAAAACGTCTATGCAAGCTAGGAGCTATGTGGGAAATAAGCTTAATTTGGAGAAATGAAACAAGATTTTACTTTACATTAAGCTCAAGAAAAGGAACTGTTGAATTTATTGATTACAAAAAAATAAATTTAACGTTACAATTCAAATCAAATTTATGAGACCGCACTCACTCACTCACACAAAAGCTAAATACTTACGCCTAGGAAAAAACACCTTAACTAAACTCTTAAGACTACAAAATACAAAAGGAAATACTATAGTCGATGAATGCTTTGTATCACCCGAAGCTGAACTAAGGATGGGAGTACTGGATAACTGTCTCAGTGGAGTCTGGGTGCTAGCGACCTCTTCTCTCACACTTCTGGAGCACAGGACCTCTCTCCGTCAAAGCCACAACTAGACTGAATTCAAATGATGTATAGGCAGGACGCACAAGCCACCGGAAGAAGGCGTGGCTAACGGTTGAGGCAAGCACGGGCGAACAATAAAGAAACAATTGTATCGCTCAGTAGAGCACTTAGTGACGTGCATTAAATCGGTCACTTTTGAAAGTGACGAATGTTTTGAAAAGTATACTCCGAAATGGAGAGAGAAACGGTTAACTGAGCAATACACAGTGAGTTTTCCACTAATAGTTCGTGGCTTCTCACAAAAGGGAAATGTCGCGAATTGATTCATGACAGTATCCCTGGGGAAATGGTCCAAGGAGGATCATAGGTATAATGGGTAAAATTGGACCCTGGGAGGTGTCTCCCGCAGAAGGGTGCTCCCCTCCACCAGCCTTGTTTGAAACCATGGCAGTATGCATGGTAATTGTCTTATAATTGTCTTATCTAATGCAAGAGTTAACCGTTATTCCCAGTCCTTCATTTATGCAACAGGTCGACTCTAAAACTGTCTACCTCTGTCTGTATTTCCTATTTCCTATGATCTCCAGTCTTTCAAAAACAGTGTGTCCAGGCATCTCGAACTGAATGGATCTCGAATTTGGCTCTCTTTTGTATTGCTTTTGTTTTTTTTTCTTGAAAGGAACGATGTGCGGGCCCCTGGCCTTTGGTTCCTTCTTTCTTGCATTAAAAAAAAATCTTTACCTAAGCAACACCGGGTACACCTGCTAGGTTACACATACTTTAGGATCAGCAGTTTTATATTTTACCAGCATATAATGGCCTGTATCATACTGACCTTAGAAAAGTACTTGCTGAATACTCTGTCGCGGCCAACCACTTAACCAGTTACCCGTAAGGAGCATAGGGCCCCGGGGCTTCATTACCTAGTCCTGACATTAAGGCATCGGTGACCATCCCTCTTCACCAAATAGCACTGCAAGAATATTAATTCCCAACCAGCCTTTGTATATAAACTGTTTTGGGCTGCATCTTATTGGGGTAGGCCTCCAGTCATTCATGTGGTTATATCGTTACCATCATACAATGAAAAAGGTTTCCTGTGTTACAAAAAATAACCGTCAATAGTCATGCCAAGATACTAGATTATAATACTGGATAAAACTGGTTTATGATTATTGGTAAATGAAGAATTACCTCCAAGCTGACTAGAGGGACTGCCACCTTGGTTCACAGAAATATTCTTGTTTTATAATCATTTTACGTGATCAACCAACTCCTTTTGGCATGTTAATCACTAAGTGATGCAAAGGTGTTGCAACACTAATCATCTTCCATGTGGTCATTCAGTAGCATATCAAAGAATGTAAGCATTAACGATAATACAATAAATTGTTCTGTCACAACTAACTAGCCACAATTATGGTAAGTGAGGTTAGCAACAACTGCCTAACTGCATTGATTATATCTACCGGTATGATTAAAGAGGCATATTGTATGGTTGTAATTTATCTCTTATAGGGAAAAATCGGTTGGCAGTGTTATGTAATAGGGATGAAAGTTTGTTGTCCATATGAAAAGGGATTTTGTGGAGTTAGCGAAATCAAAATTGTAGCAAGGAGTTACGAAGGATGGTTTTTATGGAATGGTTTATAGTAGACATTTACATCGTGACTAGAAGGACACGATTCTTGACTACTGTAAGACACCAATATATTGCTGTACAGTTTTATGTGACTTCCCGTAACAAAACTAATAATGTAAGTTCAGGAATGCCCTCCATTACAGTCACGTGTGAAACTGACGGTGAGGGTACAAAGTGTCTGATTTTCCACATAACTGGTCATTGCAATCTTTAACGTGTAAAGCAGGACAACATATCTGCTAGAACAGTCAAACTGTGTACTGTCGTATCCTTGTGAGCTAAGACGAGTTTGATGTGGTAATTTTATGGTTTTGACTAAAAATTCGTGAAGAACCTTAAGATATTTTTTTAAAAATGAACGCGAGTATTTTTGTAATCATGACTCAAAGCCCACGTAAACATTTTCTAGACTCTAGTTAGACACAGAGAAGGCTGCTAGAACCGCCATTAGGACTCCAGTCTGCTTCAGTTCTCTCTTTTGGCAACAACTAGTGACTCCTGGTTGCAAGTGATTTAGAGACTAATGTGTTATTGACCCTGCCCCTACCGCTAGCGGGGTACGGATAATATTTACATGTGTAAGTGATGTGCGCATATTTTCTCCATCTTACCTATAAGCACACAGCAATAATTACATCGTTTAACAGTTTCCATGGGGCAACGGTAAACGTGACGGTCCTGCCCTATGAGCCTTACTGGGACGAGACTACGGAGGGCAACACCACAAGGTACCTTAGTCAAGGGCTTTTTTTATATGCCTACATGGATGGATGGATGGATAGTGTGAAGAGAGCGCTGGATGCGAGAGGGATGTCTGTCGAGCAAGGAAGAGTGGCTGTGCATGACAGAAATAAATGGAGATAAATTGTGAATAAATAAGTGATGACGCAGCCCTGAGGGGATATTCTCCCGCATTTGGTCTGATCAGCTAGTCAGGTCAGGTGCGGGTAAGGGGATGGGTATGTTATGATGTGGCAGGGGTAAACCAGCTCTGCGGTCGGGCCCTGCTGCGGATGTCACTGATTGCATTTTGCAGTTGACCCTTGTGCGGTGTGGTTCGGTGAGGATCTGTCCGTTCTCCCCTTTGGGGCTAAGATGTGAATGAATGTGTTTAAATGGATGAGTAAATGGAGAGTGTGTCGTCCTGTCTCGGCTACCTCCCTTTCCTTGGGGGAAGCAGCCTAGGTATATAGATAGATAGATAGAGTTTTATATGTTTACGTTCCGTCAGATTAATCTTCATAATTTCGTCTTCATTCAGACTGTTTGTGCATTGATTATCATTCTGTACATGCTGTTCCAGGTACTCTGGCGTCAACTACAACCTGCTGGTTACACTATGTCAGGCCCTCAA
>NC_136993.1:32338049-32460549 GCF_032717465.1 Coenobita brevimanus
CAGACAGAGGGAGACAGTTCCAGAGTTGACCTGTTGCATAAGTGAAGGATTGGGAGTAACGGTTAACTTTTGTATTAGAGGGTTGGACAGAAAAGAAATGAGAGTTTGCTGCTAGACGGGTGCTACATGCCCGTCGTAGAGGTGGAGGGATGCAAGCAGACAGTTCAGAGGAGCAGTGGCCATTGAAGCAGCGATAGAAAAAAGATAAAGATGCAACAGTGCGACAAAGAGACAGGTTGAAGGGAGTCAGTAACAGGAGGAGAGTTAATGAGATGATAACCTTTGACTCCACCTTATTGAGAAGAGCTGTATGTGGGGAACCTCCTCTCACATGAGAGTTGTACTCCACGCAGGGGTGGAAAAAAAAACCCTGTATAGAGTCAAAAACTGTGCAGGGGTAAAAAAGGAACAGAGTCAGCTTAGCACACCTAATCTCTTGGAAGTAGATTTTACAAGAGATGTAATATGATCTTTCCAAGATAAGTCCCGAGTAAATGAAACCCTAAGCATGTTCGAGGATGATATAGGATTAAGCTGAATATTATTAAACATTAGGGGGTACACCTGTGGAAGATTTTGTCGGGTTGATAGGTGTTAGAACTGAGTCTTTGATGCATTAAAAACAGGATTATTTTTACCCCAGTCAGAGATACGAGCAAATCAGACATTAGGTGTGCCATAACCTCATCCCTTGTTTGCTGAAGTAACTGCTGAGATGGGCGTTGTGGAAACCTAATGGAAAGGTGAAGGGTGGAGTCATCAACATATGAATGGATAGGGTTAGACGTACAGCTTAGAAGATCATTGATGAATAAAAGGAAGAGAGTTGGTGATAGGACAGAGCCCTGAGGAACACCACTGTTGATAGATCTAGGAGAAGAAGGATGGCCGTCTACAACAGCGGCTATAGAACGACCAAAAAGGAAGCTATAAATGAAGACACAGATAGAAGGATAGAAACCTTAAGAGGGAAGTATTGAAGTTAAAGATTTATGCCAGACTCGATCGAAAGCCTTAGAGATGTCAAGTGCAGTGACAAAGCTTTCACCAAAGTCCCGAAAGGAGGATGACCAGGAGTCTGAATGGTAGGTGAGAAGATCGCCAGTGGAGCGTCCCTGACGGAACCCTTACTGACGATCAGAAGGAAGGTTGTGATAGGAAAGATGCTTTAAAAATTTTCTATCAAAAATTGACTCGAAAACCTTTTTGATACATGTTGTTAAAGCAATTGGACGATAGTTAGAGGGTTGGGAATGGTCACCCTACTTTGGGACTGGCTGAATGAGACCAAACTTCTAGCAAGAAGGAAAGGTACAAGTTGATAGACATAGGCAAAAGAGTTTGCCTCGGCAGGGTGCAAGCACAGAGGCACAGTTCTTGAAAACGACAGCAGGGACTCCATCTGGCCCATATGCCTTGTTAATATTGAGGCCTGTGACGCCAGAAAATACATCATTTGAAGAAATGTTAATGTCAGCCATCAGCAAGTCAAAGGGGGGGGGGAAGTGATGGAGGACCAGCACCGGAATCGTCTAAGGTGGAATTGGAGGAGAAAGTCTGAGCGAAGGGATCAGCTTTATCAGTAGAAGAAATAGCTACAGCCATCAGAATAGAAAAGAGGAGGGAAGGAAGTTGATGTAAAGTTGTTAGAAAGGTTTTTGGCAAGGTGCCAGAAGGAGTGGGAAGAATTCGATTTGAGAGTTGAGAGCATTTAGTACAGATGAAATTATTTTTAGCATAGCGAAGAACAGACTTAGGACGATTCCGGTCAGAAACATAAAAAAGATGTGATTTAGGGGTTGGTTAGCTCCGATACCTTTTATAGGCCCTCTCCTTGTTGCTGACAGCATTAGAACAAGCGTGATTAAACCAAGGCTTTCTTGCATTAGTCAAAGGATATGACAAAGGAATGTATGCTTCCATGCCCGAGAGAATAACCTCCGTAATGCACAAGGCACACTGAGATGGCTCCCGGCCATGGAAGCAATAATCATTTCAGGGAAAATCAAAGAAGTATTGCCTGACGGCCTCCCAATCTGCAGTTCCAAAGTGCCACAGACAACGCTTTTTTGGAGGGTCCACAGGCCGCACCAGAACGATAGGACAGGTTAAGGTGATAAAGTTATGTTCGTAGGAGGCCAACGAAGAGAAAAGATTAACAGTGTACGAGTATGCAGAAGGATTAGTTGTAAGGAAGAGGTCAAGTATGTTGGAGCTCTCTCCTAGGCGGTCAGGGATATGGGTAGGTTGCTGTACAGGCTGCTCTAGGTCATTAAGGATAGAAAAGGTGTAGGCTTGTTCTCCAGGTGGATCAGTGAAAGGAGAGGAGAGCCAAAGGTGGTGGTGAACAATGAAATTTCTTAGAATGGAGATATCAGAGAAAGGAGAAATGGATAGAATGTGTTCCATTGTATGAGTAAGGTAGTCGGAGAACTTTTGATAGTCAGTAGAATTAGTGTGTGTGTGTGTGTGTGTGTGTGTGTGTGTGTGTGTGTGTGTGTGTGTGTGTGTGTGTAAAATTTTGTTTCTAAGACTTTGTATCGGTAACATCCAATCACATGATCATGATGGGTGAAGAGGCCCGAGACTTGATTACCTCCATCCATATTCTGTAATTGTTGGCTATTGACTTACAATCGTGATAACAACATATAATGGACACATGATGGAGTAACATTAACCTACCTCCTGAGTAACTGAAACTTGGCAGTCACCAGGTATTTACCTCATTTACCTCATTTGCACTTCTGGACAATGAACCACTACTATCCTAGTCATGCTAAATAAATTACATTACCATCAGTAGAATGTACACTGATCTTGATGTGTTAATAACTGAAGTTTTTCGTTTATGTATTACTGTTAGGTGTATCGACCAGTAACTTACAATGGATACTCTAGCTTCGGGCTCCTCTTCCATACAAGGAAATGTAGCCATAGCTTCGGGCTCCTCTTCCATACAAGGAAATGTATCCGTTGAACTGTTATTTTTTTTAATGCCTATTCCTTTAGAATCATCTGACTTACCTGAACCCCTTTCCCAGAGAACTGTATATATACTCAACTCATGCGGCCTTTTCATAAACATTGCAGGTTGCACATCAGGTGGAGATTCGGAAATCATTCATGACAGCGGTAATTTATGGTATACTCCCAGAGCGACTTCACAGGTGAGTGAGATAAATATAACTGAATATAGTATAACATCATATCATGATACCATTCTAGGTTGAACTTTGATACATAGAAGAGTGACAACCTCCGATGTTTACCCCATGCTCTTATTGGCTGAAGAGTTAATGGTACAGTCGTATTCAGAAATAAGAAGTTTCTTGCACATTTGGTGTGTTGTCTACTGTAGAGTTCATGGCTACTAGAATATGAAGCTTTTCCACTTACACTGATGATAAGTGAACCAGGGTGTAGGAGAAATAGTTCCACATCCAACTGACGGTGGACAACGCGAGTACATGTGTATCCTTACCTACGAACGCGACTGTACACATGTACATGACATTGTACAGTCTCAATCCATGTATTTTCAGACTTTTCAGTGAACATTTTCAGGTGGGACTTCACCTTTGTCTTCGAACATACTGGCATGTACTTTGTAATGGCCACCCCAGTCATAACACCCGGCTGGCTGAGCTTCTATTACCCACTTGGTGGGTATGTGTGGCTCGCCATCCAGGTCTCGACATTGGCAGTCTGCATCACCCTTGTCCAGGTGGGTACGGGTCTAAACAAATGCTGTTCTTGATTTTAAGACCTCACGATCATATGGACTTGAACCCAGTGTAATGAACACTGAAGTCGCTCTTCTGCAGTCCACAATTCTCCTTTGGGGGTACAGGAGGGAGTTGCGGGATGCTTGTATAATCTAACTACAATGCTGCTTATTTATATCAGTGCCACATGTGAAGGTGTCCCTCACGGAACTTTAAAGTAGAAATTACTGCCAAGTATCATACGTTTGGAAGCAAAATAATTCCCTTGTGTATAGTTGTACAATTTAATGTTACTAGACTTAAGGTCAGAAACATGGGAAATGCTAATGTCATATGATTCAACAGAGTAGCTGAATGAGAGCAAAAGTAAACTTCAGGATAAATAATCCAATGGAATATATTTAGTAATTATTTATGAAAAAAAAAAAAAAAAAAAGATTTCTTGGCTGATGGAAATGACAGCAGGTATGGAGATTATGGGAAGCATGGTTGTTAGATGGGACATTCACATGAATGAGGTATTATTAAAATGTTAGAAATTTTTGTATAAGTAAGAGATAGTTAAGTGAGATGCTCCAAATAGGAAGGTAATTAACCCCTACACCGCGGGCATGTTTACCGATGTTTTGCGTGTGCCGCGGGGTTATTTGGGCTCCGACAGACTCTCAAAAAATATTTGCCAAAAATCAGTTGTTAGTCCTAGAATATTAAAATTATATATGCTTATGGCACATACCTTCAGCTTTCTCCTGGAATGTTTATTGAGCCTTCGTCAGTTACCGTAGGACTTGTGGAGACCTCTGAAGTTGGGTAACGAAGTCTCCACTTTACACTTCCCGACAACCCGTAATATGATTACCACAGCCAGATATTAACACGTTAAACACTACTCTATGATTTTCAAGTAGTTTGGGATCCATACTCCAAAAAAAACCCACTGTGAAAGCAATGAAAATTATGAGCGCGTCTGACCGCCGCACTTGCGCTAGTTCGCTCTTGGTACTCTGTCATTTATTATTCATAAAACCCCTCACACTTTATATTTCTATTACTATATAACACTTATATATATCTACAGTCTTTATCCATAAGTTTCCTTTAGTAGTATCAGTTTATTGTCACTGTAGGGATTCAATTTCTTTCAGTAAAATACGTAGCATTCACTTTCTCGTCCTGTATACTGGCATTGAGAGTGAATGTCACTTTCATCTTCACTCTCATAACTCATAGTATTCAGACATGCTAGAGTGAAACTTTCACTTTCATTACTCCTAGGGTATATACTCGTATTCTTATAATACTACTCATTTACATTTCTATTTACGTTCTCTATTTTATTTACGTTATTTACATTTCTATTTTATTTACACTGTGTTATGCACTGTCACTTGAATTAACTTATAAAACTATTTTCCAATGTTCACGTAAATTTACATTCATTACTTTCACTTGCTGTTTACACATTATTTACACATTATTTACAATTCCACTTGCACTGTTTTACTCAATAGAAAGATCGTAGTCACTCTTTTATCAATTGTCAGCCCTTTACCTCTTTCCACACGAGGTTTAGTAGGGGGTAAAGATCACAGGGCCCTTTGCATGGGGGTGAAAAAAGGCCCTGAAGTCAGCAAGAGGATGAGCCGTACCTCCTCTTCGGAAGATGAGAGACAACTGATAAAGGAGGGCCGGCCCGGGTTGAGGCCTACTTAGGGGTTATTCAGTACTACCAACGTAGCTCTTGAAACAGCTATGTATTTCACTGAAATGATTGGCAGGAAATCTAGACAATACATTATAAATTAGGTAGTTCCAGGTGAATGTAAATATCACTTAGGCTTCTCCCTTCCCTCCTTATATGTATATTTATTACGAAAATAGATTATATGGTATATTTCAAGGGGAAAAAAACAGCGAAAATTAGCGAACGAGTGCACGTGAGGTGTTGTCAGGTGATAATTAGCCAATTCCAGGTGTATGGCACTCTCACTAACCTTATTTCTTTCTTGTATATACTATTTGGTATAAGAATAGGGCATAAGGCTTATTTCAATGGATGAAATCAGTGAAAAATTCCAGGGAAGATTTACTTAGTGTAGCACGGCTGGGCAGGCGAGAGGATAGTGTAATGGAGGGGGGTTAGGGAGGGGAGTCAAAAACGGGGAGAAATGGCTAAATTGTCAACAATGGATGGGAGTACAGATGAGATTAGGAGTGCTGACTAGTGTTGGACATTGGCAGTACTGATAGATGATACAAGCCCCCACTTGGAAGCCCGGGTGAATTCAAAATAACACAGAATCACAAAAGCGACGCCCCGCGGTATGATCCCTTGCTCCCAGGCATCACGAAAGTGACGCCCCGCAGTTAAGGGGTTAATGATACGAGAAAAGGCTGTTCTTATGGTTATGGCACATGAATTCTTACATATCTGAGGAATACAGTCTAAAGCAAGAGAAGAGGAAAAATTAGATGAGGCGTTGAGAATAGTAGTGACGTAAGCGCCACCTCGGACGATTTTCAGTTATGTACACCATTATCTTCCCCCGGCATTCCTCTGTCTGCGGCAACAACTAAACAGTCAGAATTCAACCCGCAAAATGGTCGAAAACCCTTTACCTTAGAGAGGTACCTGCGGCTCTATGCGCGTCACCCAAAAAAATGTTCTCAAGTTGACTCTGCCTAGCGTAAGCGCCACGGGCAGCCAATGGCATGAGGGAACTTGCTCCTCCCGGTGAATTATTATAGCTTTTTCTTCCTCCTGTGCCTGGACATACAACCGAGTAGTCAGAAGACAACTCGCAACATGGTCGAAATCCCTATAGTATTGAAGGTATTACCGACCCTATGGGCTCACCCAGAAAAATTGCACTCGGAGTTTACCTCCGTGAGCGTATCCGCCAGTGCCAGAAGATGCGGGGCTGAGCAGCCAATGGGAGGCGGGAACGAGCTCCCGTGACTGACGACGCCCCGTTCTCGCCTCTTCCCTTCTCCCCAACCACCACAGTCGACTTACCTCCTCCCTCCCCACCACACTGGAATTTATTGATTTTCCTTTTTTCATCATCATCGCTATCATCATCATCGACAACATCATCGCACTCATCTTCATCACCATCTTCAAACAACAAGAGCAGTCCTCGTCCTCGTCTTAGTAAGTGCTGATTACCTTTTTTTTTTTTTTCATTACTATTAATGGCGTAATAATTTTTATTAACAATTTTGTGTACACAATACTATGACATTATTATTACTAATTTTCATTGTGTAAACAATACAATGACACAATACTTTAACTTGCAACGGGGTTACGTAACCTTTTTTTTTTTTTTTTCTCCCTGCTGGAGGTATGCGCTCTCGGAGTGCAAAGAATCAACACCAAAATTATACATTTTCTTTATTTTCCTATTATCAACATAATGTATGTGCAAAATCCGGTGATTTTACGTAAATTTTTTTTTTTTTTAAGATCTACCTATGGAGAAAAACACAGTTAATGTGGCAATATTCAGATTGTGGTATATGAATGTATTACTGTATGGAAAGCCCTGTAATAAAGCTTCAATTTAAAAGAAACACGAGCTTCCTATCACATCCCACTAAAAATTTATCACAATCTGAAGATTGCAAAACTTTAACTGCGTTTTTCTCCATTGTTTATATATGGCGTTTACGTCAGTACTATTCTCAACGCCTCAGATGATGTCTAGGAGCAGGATGATGAGCGAGGATGGGAAATGAAATGTATTGGAAATAAAGCGTAGAAATGGATGCAGACAATTAGTATGCCTGTCCTAATTACAGGTCATGATTAATCCCTTAACCATGGGGCGTCACTTTCATGATGCTTGGGAGCAAGGGATCATACCACGGGGCATCACTTTTGCAATTCTGTGTTATTTTGAATTCGCCCGGGCTTTCAAGTGGTGGCTTGTATCATCTATCAGTACTACCAGTGTCCAGCTATACTCAGTTCTGCTAATGTCACCTGTACTCCCATCCACTGTTGACAGTTTAGCCATTTTTCTCCTGTCCTTGACTCCCTCCCTCCTTACCTCTCCTCCATTACACTCTCCTCCCACCTGACCAGCTGCGCTGTGCTACACGAATGCTGGACGAATTTTTCCACTCATTTTATCCATTGAAATGTGCCTTTTGCCCTATTCTTATACAAAATAATATATAAAAGAAAGAGAAAAGGTAATTGATACTGCCATACATCTGGAATAGGCTAATTATCACCTGACAAAACCTCACATGCACTCGTTCGCTGATTTTCCCCTGTTTATTTCCCCTTGAAATATGCCGTATGACCTGTTCTCATAATAAAAATATATATAAGAAAGGGAGGGAGAAGCCTAAGTGATATTTACGTTCACCTGGAACTACCTAATTTATTATGTATTGTCTAGATTCCTGCCAATCATTTCATAGCATATATATTAGCAGCTGTCACCACACTGACATTGGCAACCCTTCACTGCCCCTAGGCCACAGCATTCAGTTTACTGTCGTCTTTCAAGGTGAAACCACTTCGGATTCGTGCCTGTCCAATTCCGCCGCTTTTTAGCCCCATGCAAAGGGCCCTGTGACCTCTACCTCTACTAAACCTCATGTGTATGTGTAAAGGGCTAAGTGACTCTGCTGTGGAACGTGAACTGGCTAATGTATCAGTGATAATGATGGACAGTGACTACAATCTTTCTGGTGACTCTAAAACAGTGCAAGTGGAAATGTAAGTAATGTGTAAACAGCAAGTGAAATCAATGAATGTAAATATAACTGAACAGCAGAAAATAGTTTTATAAGTTACTGCAAGTGACAGTGCATAACATAGTGTAAATAAAATAGAAATGTAAATAATGTAAATAAAATAGAGAATGTAAATAGAAATGAAAATAAGTAGTAATATAAGAATACGAGTATATATACTAGGAGTAATGAAAGTGAAAGTTTCACTCTAGCATGTATGAATACTGGGAGTTTGAAAGTGAAAGCGACAGCTTCACTCTCTACGCTAGTATACAGTACAAGAAAGTGAATGCCTGGAGTGAAAATAAACTACTAGTACTGAAAGAAACTTATAGATAAATATTGTACAGTATATATAAGTGTAATAAAGTACTAGGAATATAAAGTGTGAGTGTGTTTATAAATAATAAATGACAGCTCCGCCTCAAAATACCATCATGGAACAAGCATGGGAGGAAAGCTCGTATGTGCTTGTAATTTACATTGCTTTCACAGTGTTCTTTTTTTTTTTTTGGAAAATGGATTCCAAACTACTTGAAATTCATAGAATAATGTTTGTAGTTATATCAGGCAGTGGTAACCATTGTATGGGGTATCGGGAAATGTAAAGTGGAGACATTGTTACCCAACTTCAGAAGTCTCCACAAGTCTTATGGTTGTCGATGAAGGCTCAACAAACATCCCAGGGGAAAGCTCAAGGTATGTGCCATAGGCATATTTAATTTTAATATTCTAGGACTAATAACTGATTTTTGGCAAATATTCTTAAAAAGTCAGTTGGAACGTGAATATCCTCGCGGGATGTGGAAGGGGCGCAAAAACATCCCCGCAGTGTAGGGGTTAATGAGGACATGGAGAAAATAAAGAATGCAATGTGTACCGAGGAGACGCGATGAAACAAAAATACAGTAATCCCTTGATTATCCAATGAAGCAGAGCCATTAACATATCCGGATACGGAAAAAATGTGGATACAGAGCAATATCTTACCTTCCAGTAACCTACCCATACCCAACCTATATGTCCAGTACCCCATCTAATCATGGCAGTGTTCTTCTGTCTTTCAACTACTTTACAGTACTGTACTTAGACATCAAAATTCACATGGGAATATCCAATATAATGGTAGACACGAAGATAATGCATAAACAATAATAAAAAAGTCACATCACAGTACCTACCACTCAGTGAATGACGGACTTGTATCGTAACTCACTAGCCCTCAGCCGGTGTTCAACAAATGTCAAACACCTCCTCCTTTTCCTCCTTCTCCTCCATCTGCTGCAGCTAGGCGATGATGGAGATCTACCCACCTCAGGAGACTATGAAAACTGCCGCAAGCTCACACTGAATGGTGACTCAACAGCTGTCAATGTGCTCGGTTTTGGGTACGAAAGTGAAGACTAGTGATGAGGTGGTAGTGGTGGTGGGGAGAATTGGCTCTCAACATGAGGGTGGCTGGCTTGAAGGAGTCAGTCTTCGTCTGATGATAAGTGAGACGATTCTGACTAAAGATAACAGCACCCCTGACTGCCTGCAGATCCATTGCCAGCTTCAGCAGTGCAGGTGCTCGGCATATTCAAGCACCTGCTCAGTGCCGGTATGTAGTGCTCCAAGAGGGGAGTGATGGAGTGGCAGGGTGCCCAGAGTCAAGGTCCTCGTCCTTGTCCTCTTTGTTGTTCTCCATCTGTGCTGCAGACAGCAACAATGATCTCCTCAGACAATGTCTGATAACCTGGATCACCGCTGTCTTCGTTCAGCCACACCGTCACATCGTCTACGTCTACATCCACGCCTGTCGTACTTAGATGAAGGTGGAAATCATCCTCATCAAATTCTTCAAAGCCGTGCTCAGCCTCTTATCCCTGAAGGAGATGAGACCAACTAATTTCAAGGGTTTTGATGGAGATTTCCTACCAAACATTCGCCCAGTTGAACACCGCAGACTTGATGTTGTAATGGTGAAGATTTTCCAAGGTCCCCTCCCCATATGAGTCTACCTCTTGCTTGTCCTCTAGCACCATCTCCTCATCCAGGAACCTCCGATGGTACAGCATCTTTGCTGACACGATAACACCTTGGTCCATTGGTTGAATGTCAGCAGTAGTATTACGAGGCAGAAATATACATCTGATAATGACAACAACCAACTCCTTCTCGGATGGATGCATAGAGGCATTGTCGAGAATCAGAAGTGCCTTCACTTACTCGTGAAGGATACCAAATTCCTCCATCTGATTATGGATAACTTTCGGAATGTGTCTGGAACCAATGTCTGAAGATCTTACAGGTGAACCAGACCTTCACAGAATGTACCAGACAACAGGCATGCCATCCATCAACCCACAGAGACAACATAGCTGTTTTGCGTGTCCAGCAATGATGGGCTTGAGGTGGTGCATCCCGATAGCACTGGCACAGCACAAGACTGAGACACACTGTTTGGACAACTTCCGGCCAGAGACAGTCTTCTCCCTGTCTCCTGCCAGGGTGTTGGTGGGCAAAGAGCAGTAGAAGATGCCAGTTTCATCAACACTGTACACTCGACTGAGAGTAAGGCCCTCGACCTCGATCAGGCACTGCACTGGCAAAACGGCTCAATATTCTCTGCTGTCGTGTCCAAAACTTTGCCATGTGTCTTACGGCCAGTAAGTCCATGCCAAAGTCTGAGCTGGAAGAGCCAACATTCACCTGCCTTGAGGTCATGCATTCTGTGTAGGTTTGCAAATTCCTTTGCTGCTGCCTTCAGCTCGGTCTTATATATAAGAATGCCGGCACCCCATTGTTGGTGGAACCAAACCAAAGTCATCTGGTCGATGGTGGTGTGGCAGGGCTGAGTCATCACCTTTCTGTCACCCTTCTGGGTGGCATCACCATAGTCAAGTCTGTACTGGGTCAGCTTGGGCAGTGATTTATTGATATCAAACAAGGTGGAAAGAGCCAGATCATATTGCCGCAGAATGTGTGAAATAGTCCAACCTGTGTCAACTTTGCTCAGTATCTCATGCTTCTTCTTCAGCATCAAAACTTTCCTCCTTAACTTCTCGGGTTGTGGTGGGGCCATCGTCACACATTCAAGAATGCCACAAAGGAAAATCAAGGCCTGAAGAAGGTATGGAACCACCACAAACTCAACAATGGATGCAGCCATGGTTACAAGCACGTCTATGCTCAGCAGAGAAAGGTATGAACTGAGGTGCAATACTGTCAAGGGAATGCTGTGCTGCCATGTCTCTACCCAAGCCTGACTATGAGTACGCTGGTAAAAATATGCCAAACTGACCTATGAGCACATTGGCCAATTTTGCTTGGCCAGGCAAATGAGCAACATTGGAGCCCCATACTTCATGGCCTCAGGAAGTGTCTGAGTAATCCAGCCAGCCAGGCAACTCTGACCATTCGGTAGGTAGGCTGATGGCCACGCACTCCCGGGAGCGTCCAAGTTGATCCAGACAGCTGGGGGACTTTGACGGTTCGGTGAGGAGATGGACAGCCATATTTTCTGAACTTGTGGATTAGAGCCTGTATTACTCACAAGCAGCCATGTCCGAGTGATCTGAGCAGCTGGAGGACTTTGACCATTCAGTGATAAGCCAAAAAGCCATATTTGCTGAGCTTGTGGATTAGGGTCTGTATTACTTGCACGCGGCCAGTAGAATCCGAGTGATGCAGGTGGCCAGGGGGACTTTGAAGCGTTCAGTGAGGAGCCAGGTGGCCATATTTGCTCAGCTTGTGAGTTAGCGTCTATTACCTGTGATTGGCCAGAGAGGCCAGCCGGCCACCAAACCAATTTTTTTAGTTTGGCGGCTCCCCAACTAGCAATGTCAGAAATTTTATTTTCAGGTACAGACAAATAAATCCTGATACAGATTATAATAGAGCTAAGGCCTAACGTTCGGATATGGAGCATGTCGGATACAGAGCATCAGGATAATCTAGTGGTTACTGTATATCTAAAGCTGTTATACTATTATTTCCTTGCACATAATGTGGCCTGAAAAGTTGGCATCTGATTGAACCATGGCAGTTCAGAACTTAACAGCATTACAACTTAATTTCTACTTTCTCCATTATTAAAGAAATTGCTCCCTTCCACGGTATATTGTTACTGCTTGCAGACTGTACTGGAAGTATGAATGGACGAACGAACATAGCAGTGAGTAATACAGCGTAGAGGTTCTCATGGGAAATATACAGATGCATTTTCAAGTAGTCCTTCCATGTGAAACTAATGGAAAGAATGAAACATAATAAGGTTAATTTATGAGAGTGGATTTGCCTGGAAGAAATGAGTGACAACGATATGGAGGGTGTATATAATGGAATACATTTGATGGACTAAAAATAAAATACTGACACATCCTTCCATCAAATCTACTGCAAGATGAATTTGATGTCATGCAAATACTGTAGTTGCATGTGTTTATCAACTGACTTTACTTCCCAGATCACAAGTACCAGGATGTGGCAGAGGCAGCATGGAGTCCTGAGTACTGGGTCTGTGGTGCTGGAGGCGGTGGGCAGTCTCCTGGGTCAGGGACTCTACGGCTGCCTGTCAACCAGCCACTCAAATCACATCCTGGTGGGCGCCTGGTTGTTCTTTGGTTTGGTGGTGGGCACAGCATATCGAGGCAGCCTCATTGCCTCCCTCACCCTTCCCAGGCTGCCTCCCAGGCCAGAGACTTTAGAAGAACTTGTCAAAGCCGTGGATAGGTGAGGAGCGCTAGTATACTTTATATACATTATGTAGATGGTTTAACATTTTTGGGTTCTTTTTGAAAATACAGGCTTCAAGAAATGAACAGGAAAATGGGGAGTTTATGGCACTTTTATCATATATCTGTGTGGTAGTACTGGTATTATTTTTAAGCCTCCCCGTGGCACAGTCAAACTGAGTTCATTTTCACTAATGCTCCACAAGGAAAATGAATTATTCAAGGAGTGCATACACAGTCACAAGTCACCCCACGTCCGAAGAAGCCCCTTACTTGAACTCCTCTCACAGTTGAACCTTCACTTATGATAAGGATGTCCCCAGTGGCACAGAAAATTAGGTTGCAAAAAGAATGCATGCGAATGAAATGATGCGCAGCATAATTTTCAGCCTCCTACTACCCAGCAGGGAAATAGCTTCCCTACGGAAAGGCTTACTACAGATTGCCAGATCTACTGAATACTTAGAAAAGCCTGGGGAATTAGGCTTAAATGGTAGCAGTTGTAACAGGATTGGCAGTAGGCTCTTTATGTAGGGATAACTCAGATGCACTAATAAGCCTTAGCCCCTACAGGGCGGGTGCCCTTAGGTAACGTTCATACGTGTAAGGTGGGCAACTTTACATAATGTTCGGCCATTTTTTGCCAATTCATTGTTAAATTGGGTGATATGGCAATGTTGTCCCCAACTGTCAAGCAAAATGAAGACAAAGAACAAAGTAAATAATGCATAAATGATAAAGTTAATGTTTAACGGTGAATAAAACGCAGGTGAGTTGGAAGTCCACTAGCCTCACCCCACCACATGCCTGGTGACACATAGCCACACATGCTACTCTGCTCCACCTCACACAACCAGCTGTCACACTGTGTCACAAAAGTAACACCTCTTACCTTCATTTTTCATGCATTTTCATCTATTTATGAATTTGTAGGCCAAGTTCTTGTACTTAATTTTTTTAAAAATAACCGTATGGGGTTAACAAGCAAAACTCTTTGTAACTCCATAAAACAGAGGTTTTTGATTCTTTAAATGTGCAAATTTAACGTTGATTCTCGTGATTATCTTCCTCAGACGTAACTCATAATGTCATTACAACACAACACTGAAATGTTAAAACACAACGGGCAAAAAATCCTGATTTCTTCACAGTCTTTCTTTCCTTATTTCTTGTGTTTAAGTTTCTGGGTCGGATTGAAAACCTGGGAGACTTCCTTTCAGGTGATCTGAACCCTCACAAACTTCAAGAATACGGATGTACCTACTTTATTTTCATGTATTGCATCTATGTTGTAGTAAATCTTTTGTAAATAAATGCACTGTTTTGATTCATCATTGTCTGCAGAACCCGTGGGACCTCTGTGAATAACACCAATATTCTTGAAAATGGTTTGGCTCCTACTTCTAACATTCAAACTGTCAAATAAGTGTCATCACTTAACGACATCCATATATATGTTACTGTACTACACAGACAACAAAAGACTATAATATATTTGAAGGTGATATTGCCTCATCCTCTTGTATAGGGTGACGGTGGAGTCCTATGCTGCTGATTATAAGAAGTTTTTGTCCAACTCCGATTTTGAGGCATACAAGGCACTTGGGACTTTATTGCATGTGGGAGGAAGTTTGATGGAGGAACTCAATAACACTCTTAAGATGAGGTGAGTTGAGTAGCCCTGCGAACTGTGCTTGATTGATCATAATTATGTACAGTCAATCAAAAATGTACAGCTCAAGAAAAAGTCGATAGTATCCAAAATTACCAATACAGACAGATTGTAAAATACAAAAAATATTAATCTCCTATTATCTGGAATATTATGTATATACTAATAGTAACCAAATGAAATGTCAAAAGTCAGAGACATAACATTCTCATCAAAGCAGGTGTACTAACCAGGGTAAATGATCGACCATTTATCAGTAGACATCATCCCTGGTTTCGGGTTATTCGATGCTTAATGTGCAACCGACAGTTTTTTGATCGACTGAACATAGGGAGTTTGAACACTATCCTTCCTCAGTCTTCTCAAACACATTTTCGCTCGTGAATTTGTTTTTCCTTTATGGGATGTTCATACATTTCCAACGCTTACGAAAAATACCACATTAACCCCTACACCGCGGGCTTGTTTACCAATGACTTGCGTGTGCCGCGGGGTTATTTGGGCTCCGACAGACTCTCAAAAAATATTTGCCAAAAATCAGTTATTAGTTCTAGAATAATAAAATTACATATGCTTATGGCACATACATTCAGCTTTCTCCTGGAATGATTGTTGAGCCTTCGTCGGTTACCGTAGGACTTGTGGAGACCTCTGAAGTAGGGTAACGAAGTCTCCACTTTATACTTCCCGACAACCCGTAATATGATTACCACAGCCAGATACAAACACTATAAACACTATTCTACAATTTTCAAGTAGTTTGGGATCCATACTCAAAAAAAAAAACACTGTGAAAGCAATGGAAATTACGAGCGCGTCTGATCGTCGCACTGGCACTAGTTCGCTCTTGGTAGTCTGTCATTTATTATTCATAAAACCCCTCACACTTTATATTTCTATTGCTATATAACACTTATATATATCTACAGTCTTTATCCATAAGTTTCCTTCAGTAGTATTAGTTTATTGTCACTGTAGGGATTCAATTTCTTTCAGTAAAATACGTAGCATTCACTTTCTCGTCCTGTATACTGGCATTGAGAGTGAATGTCACTTTCATCTTCACTCTCATAACTCATAGCATTCAGACATGCTAGAGTGAAACTTTCACTTTCATTACTCCTAGGGTATATACTCGTATTCTTATAATACTACTCATTTACATTTCTATTTACGTTCTCTATTTTATTTACGTTATTTACATTTCTATTTTATTTACACTGTGTTGTGCACTGTCACTTGAAATAACTTACAAAATATTTTCCATTGTTCACGTATATTTACATTCATTACTTTCACTTGCTGTTTACACATTATTTACACATTATTTACAATTCCACTTGCACTGTTTTACTCAATAGAAAAATCGTAGTCACTCTTTTATCAATTGTCAGCCCTTTACCTCTTTCCACACGAGGTTTAGTAGGGGGTAAAGGTCACAGGGCCATTTGCATGGGAGTGAAAAAAGGCCTTGAAGTCAGCATGAAGAAACATACGTACTCTCACTTCGGAAGATGAGAGTGAACTGATAACGGAGGACCAGCCAGCGTGGAGGCCTGCTAGGGGTTATTCAGAGTTACCAATATTACTTCTTGAAACAGCTAAGTCTAGCACTGATATGATTGGCAGGAAATCTAGACAATACATTATAAATTTGGTAGTTCCAGGTGAATGTAAATATCACTTAGGCTTCTCCCTTCCCTCCTTACATGTATATTTATTACGAAAATAGATTAGAGGCCTACTTAGGAGATACATATAATCAGAGCTACCAATGTTATATCTTGAAACAGCTTTGTCTAGCACTGATATGATTGGCAGGAAATCTAGACAATACATTATAAATTAGGTAGTTCCAGGTGAATGTAAATATCACTTAGGCTTCTCCCTTCCCTCCTTACATGTATATTTATTACGAAAATAGATTATACGGCATATTTCAAGGGGAAAAAAACAGCGAAAATTAGCAAACGAGTGCACGTGAGGTGTTGTCAGGTGATAATTAGCCAATTCCAGGTGTATGGCACTCTCACTTACCTTATTTCTTTCTTGTATATATTATTTGGTATAAGAATAGGACATAGGGCTTATTTCAATGGATGAAATCAGTGAAAAATTCCAGGGAAGATTTACTTAGCGTAGCACGGCCGGGCAGGTGAGAGGATAGGGTAATCGAGGAGGGGTAGGGAGGGGAGTCAAGAACGGGGAGAAATGGCTAAATTGTCAACAATGGATGGGAGTACAGATGAGATTAGGAGTGCTGACTAGTGTTGGACATTGGCAGTACTGATAGATGATACAAGCCCCCACTTGGAAGCCCAGGTGAATTCAAAATAACACAGAATCACAAAAGTGGCGCCCCGCGGTATGATCCCTTGCTCCCAAGCGTCACGAAAGGGACGCCCCACGGTTAAGGGGTTAAAAACTTAAAAATTATATAAATATATATATATATATATATATATATATATATATATATATATAAATATATATAAATATATATATATATATATATCCCTTGCTTCCTCAGTCCAGGCAGTGCATCACAAACATTGTTTGTACGTGGCAGGGTTGGTACAACCATGTAAGGAAGGTGGGAAAAAGTATGAAATGTATTTCGGGATAAGGCCAGACAAGGCAGTAGGGGCACAGTCTGAAAGAGTTAATATATTGCTTGTAGTCATATTGGTTGGCCTATGTGGCACTGAGAAAGTTATTGTGTTTAGTTGTAAAAATATTGATGAGGGCTAACGATTTTTTTTTTTTTTAATGTCCTTCAATGGTAATTGTGTTGGACATTTTCCTTCGTTTTACTGTTATCCCTCCAGACCACCATATGGGGCAATGGAGAACATTTTTGAATAGGAGTAGGTGGAATAGCCTTCATATGCCTTTACAGTTCATGGCCTTCCTAAGTTTTGGGTAGTAGTCAGTAGGTACAAGACGACTTTGTATACAGGAAAAGTTATCCCCATCAGTTCTAGGAATTTTCATTATATTCATATTATCTCCAGATTATTCTGTTGGTCTTACACCTTCCGGATAATTACAGTCAATTTAGGGTAACTTCCTAGTAGACCAGTTAGTGAGGGTTACGTCTAACTTTTCGTGTTGAAAGCTCTCTTTAAGGTAAATGAAGAGCTGGAGAGGGACGCGTTTACTTGGGGGCACCAATATGACTGTGGTGCTCCTCTGTCCACTTACTGTATGTAAACGTCTCTCGGCTGCCTCCCTAGCCCCCGAAAGGAAGAAAGTGAGCTGCGGGGAAAGATAATCTTAGCCTGCAGTCTACGATGTTCACATTTCTGATGAACCTGGGGTCACTTTAAATTAAAGGTAATTAAAATTCTTTAGAGTTCGAAAGGAAAACAGAAAACGATATTATTATATCGTAAAGAAGACTTTGTATTTATGCCTACCAACTCCATGAAGGTTGGCAAGGCAGACAATTAGTGTTTTACTAAGTTTAAATCTCCCCAAAAACTCTGTTACTGGCCGCTGCCTGGCCACTAATCTGGGTTCTGACCATTTGAAGCGACCATGTAATGACCAAGTCAAGTTGCCATCACTAATGACTCAACTGCAACTTGGTTTGGAGCAAGGCATATCAGCAATGAGAGAAAGCAAGTGTAGCCAAACCCAGGTGATGAGGATATCCCACATATTATGAAGTAGCCAATTCCAGCTGCAAAACCTGGTGTTACCACCCTCTTGAAACATTGTTGGAAATATATAATGCTGCTGTTCTGATAGGTCAATGAAAGAAGAGGCGTGGCTACTGGGATATATGAACAGTGGGTAGATGTTGGAGAGCACTTCTCTTTCGATTCTGGCCATCTCTAAATCCTTCTCTTGATTAATGGTTTAGTGTAAGAAGTACTTCAAGATATTGAATCATTAGTTTCTGTGCTGTACACAGCAGCCTTTTAATATAACTGTTACCATATAATAAACTATTAGCTGAAGTGTCTGATGGATCTTGCCTAAGTAGGTTCCGAAGTGATTCTGATTAAGTTAGAAGTGCCCCACAGTTTACCTGTTTATTATATAAAAGAAACTAATTCTGTGATTTGCTATGTAGAGATTTTGAAATTAATGTTCATATGTTTAACCAGTGGAGAGCGACCATGGTTCTGTAGGTACCTGGTGCCAAGTGACGACTTGGCCGAAATTTCGAGTCTTACAGAACTGAATGAAACACATAATCATCCTGGAAATGTTCGTGCGCATCCAGCACTATATATTACCACATAAAGTCACGTGTTGGGTAGATAAAATAGCCAGAAGATGAACAGCTGGTGGCACGAGAAACTCACCACCCGTGGTGAGTGAGGTGATGAAGGGCATTGTCCGGCAACCTATATTTACCATGGCCTTGGCCAAGGATTACTCTATCATCAACCCTCTCTCTCTCTCTCTCTCTCTCTCTCAAACTACGATAAATTATCTTACGCACTGCCAACAAAGGATACATTATTATACAATTTACCCGTAACTCTCTCTCTCTCTCTCTCTCTCTCTCCCCGAGAGAGGAGGGAGGGATTGGAGAATGAGAGAAAGAAGAGGGATCGATGTTATGCCTTATCTCGTCATTCGAAGGGACGCTGCTTGTGCCATCCCTGTATTTATTCTCTCTCTCTCTCTCTCTCTCTCTCTCTCTCTCAAACTACGATATATTACCTTACGCACTGCCGACAAAGCATACGTTATTATACAGTTTACTCGTACCTGTCTCTCTCTCTCTCTCTCGTCTGTGTGTGTGTGTATGTGTAGATCCCATTTCTCTCTCTCTCTCTCTCTCTCTCTCTCTCTCTCGTGTGTGTGTGTGTGTGTGTGTGTGTGTGTGTGCAGATCCCCTAGCACCTGTTGCGAGATTGGTGGCGTCACGGGAGGAAAATTTACATGCGCTGTCCATGGTGTCCGGACACTCATATTCTGAGTGTATATGGAGCGGTGCGTGGATGGTATCCCGAGTTGCCACCTGCCCCTATTTCCCATACAAACTTCAACCATCTACTCCGTGTGGCGTGATTTTTGTTCTCCTTTGAAAATCTCGCTCATTTGAGGCCTATCGCTTTCGACTCTGATAAGTCCCAAATGAGGCCTATCGCTCTCAACACTTTAAGTGTCATTACCTGTGATTTGAACCTCAGAACCATAAACCTCCCTGCACCGTACGTAGAAAAATTAAAATGACAACCTCTGCCACGATAGCATAATTATTTTTACCAGAACCTAATTACATGGGTAGCTAACATGGTGCTGTTGAATTTTGTGATATAAGAGCATTTTTACAAACTGAGCCTCGACATATCTTAAGTGGAAAGTCTTACTCAATTTGAGCTTAAGTCGACTGCTTAGGTATTAAGAGTGAAATCTCTCGGTAATAATAATAATCTTAATTTACTTACTTTGATTCAGGACAAAATGTTTAGAGTGATGATGTTGAAACTGATCACGCCACAACTTGTCATGATCTGGGAACAAGAACCATCTGTTCATAGTTTTAATAATGATCTGAATCCTATGCTTTTGTACCGACAGCCACCTATTCTCAGTGAAACTGCTCAGAATGTAGATATTAATATCTTAAATACTCATGCCAGTGAACATCTTGAATTAGCCAAAATTCAGTTGCAAATGAGAAAACTATTTACTAATAGACAGATACTGCCAGATTCGTACATTACCTTCGGTGCTACTAATATTCCCATCACCAAAAGTATTGAAATTCTCGGCGTCTCACATAACAATGCCCTTAGTTGGACCTCTCATGTTAGATCACTTGCTAAAATCGCCTCAAAGAAACTTGGATTATTGTACAGAGTCTGTAACTTCTTAACTGACGAGCAGTTAGCTACAATTTATGAGTCATGTGTGCTCTCAGCTTGAATATTGCTTACCCTTGAGGAATGGATTTTTTTTTTCTTTTATGTATCCGACTCTGGGCATAGGGTTCACAGCCTGCTCTCAAGGCCCAGTAGTCCTCCTACATTCCATACACCTCCACATGTCACCACTTCGGCGCCAACACCCACCGTCCATATTGAATACATGCTAGGGCTGTCTCATACAGGGCTGTCTCATTGGTATTAGCGGGGGTATTTTTACGACATGTCGGCGGGTCTTCTGGTAGATCAGTACCTGTAAAGCCTGCTTTTTTTTTTTTCTTTTTATATGGAATTCAGATCCTTAAACTGTTCCCTGCCCCAGCAGGGATTTGAACCTAGGTCTGGTAGGACTGCAGGCCAACACTCTACCGATTGAGCCACCTCATTAACCCCTACACCGCGGGCATGTTTGCCGATGTTTTGCGTGTGCCGCGGGGTTATTTGAGCTCCGACAGACTCTCAAAAAATATTTGCCAAAAATCAGTTATTAGTCCCAGAATATTAAAATTACATATGCTTATGGCACATACCTTCAGCTTTCTCCTGGAATATTTGTTGAGCCTTCGTCGTTACCGTAGGACTTGTGGAGACCTCTGAAGTTGGGTAACGAAGTCTCCACTTTACACTTCCTGACAACCCGTAATATGATTACCACAGCCAGATATTAACACATTAAACACTACTCTATGATTTTCAAGTAGTTTGGGATCCATACTCCAAAAAAAAAAAAAAAACTGTGAAAGCAATGAAAATTATGAGCGCGTCTGACCGCCGCACGTGCGCTAGTTCGCTGTTGGTACTCTGTCATTTATTATTCATAAAACCCCTCACACTTTATATTTCTATTACTATATAACACTTATATATATCTACAGTCTTTATCCATAAGTTTCCTTCAGTAGTATTAGTTTATTGTCACTGTAGGGATTCAATTTCTTTCAGTAAAATACGTAGCATTCACTTTCTCGTCCTGTATACTAGCATTGAGAGTAAATGTCACTTTCATCTTCACTCTCATAACTCATAGTATTCAGACATGCTAGAGTGAAACTTTCACTTTCATTACTCCTAGGGTATATACTCGTATTCTTATAATACTACTCATTTACATTTCTATTTACGTTCTCTATTTTATTTACGGTATTTACATTTCCATTTTATTTACACTGTGTTATGCACTGTCACTTGAAGTAACTTATAAAACTATTTTCCATTGTTCACGTATATTTACATTCATTACTTTCACTTGCTGTTTACACATTATTTACACATTTTTTACAATTCCACTTGAACTGTTTTACTCAATAGAAAGATCGTAGTCACTCTTTTATCAATTGTCAGCCCTTTACTTATTTCCACACGAGGTTTAGTAGGGGGTAAAGGTCACAGGGCCCTTTGCATGGGGGTGAAAAAGGCCCTGAAGTCAGCAAGAGGAACAGACGCGTACCTCCTCTCCGGAAGATGAGAGAGAACTGATAAAGGAGGGCTGGCCCGGGTAGAGGCCTACTTAGGGGTTATTCAGTACTACCAACGTAGCTCTTGAAACAGCTATGTATTTCACTGAAATGATTGGCAGGAAATCTAGACAATACATTATAAATTAGGTAGTTCCAGGTGAATGTAAATATCACTTAGGCTTCTCCCTTCCCTCCTTATATGTATATTTATTACGAAAATAGATTATATGGCATATTTCAAGGGGAAAAAAACAGCGAAAATTAGCGAACGAGTGCACGTGAGGTGTTGTCAGGTGATAATTAGCCAATTCCAGGTGTATGGCACTCTCACTTACCTTATTTCTTTCTTGTATATATTATTTGGTATAAGAATAGGGCATAAGGCTTATTTCAACGGATGAAATCAGTGAAAAATTCCAGGGAAGATTTACTTAGCGAAGCACGGCCGGGCAGGCGAGAGGATAGGGTAATGGAGGGGGGGTAGGGAGGGGAGTCAAGAACGGGGAGAAATGGCTGGATTGTCAACAATGGATGGGAGTACAGATGAGATTAGGAGTGCTGACTAGTGTTGGACATTGGCAGTACTGATAGATGATACAAGCCCCCACTTGGAAGCCCGGGTGAATTCAAAATAACACAGAATCACAAAAGCGACGCCCCGCGGTATGATCCTTTGCTCCCAAGAGTCATGAAAGTGACGCCCCGCGGTTAAGGGGTTAAAACAACTAGACAAAGTTCAGAACAGAGCTGTTAGAATTATTAACAACCTTGCCATTACAAATGAACTACCTCCCCTACAAGTAAGAAGAAACGTTGCCTCCCTTGCATTATTTTACAGATATTTTTATGGCAAATGCTCAGACGAAGTTGCGTCTATGATGCCACCTCTCCATGCCTTCCCTCGTGCTACACGGGCATCTGGTAGCGCTCATGACGGGAATGTCACTCAGCCATATTGCAGGATCTCTGCCTATCAGAATTCTTTCATTCCCTGAACTGCATCTCTCTGGAACTCGCTTCCTCAGAGTTGTTTCCCTCCAAACTTCAACCCACAGCTGTTCAAGTCTAACTGTTACAGATACTTTATGAATAGAGGACACCAGTAATCTGGTGTATGGATTATTTTTTTTATTCGTTTGCTTTTCCTTCCTCTGTTCTGTTATTAAAAAAAAAAATGTTAGAAACAACATCAACTAAATACCTGGTAATGAGCGCAGGCTTAGACAGCTTCGCAGTTCACATAGTCCTTGTGCTGCCTCTGTCAGTGGCTCTTTTGCTGTTGCCGAGAACATTAAGCTAGTCCTTCCCTTTAGGAATAAGATGTCACTAAATACTTCCAAATGTTTGAGAAGGTGGCAGCTCGTCTTTCCTTTCCAAGCAACTCTTGGCTGACAATGCTTCAGAGTGTACTTAAGGGTAAGGCACAGGAGGCCTATATTGCTTTATCTGTTAACCAGTATCTATTTATCTATCTATTGCCAGACGCCTCGATCCCGTTCGAGGATTATTATTTGGTAAGGGATGCAATTCGTAAGGGTTACGAACTTGTAACTGAAGCATGCAGAGTCAAGTGTAGAACCATTTACAAACAAAAATATTAGACCCATGTGGAATATGCTACAGTACTTGAACATTTATTTTATTAATGGCTGGCCCATAAAAGAAAATTAACAAGAATTTTACTAAACTGAAAGAACTTATAATGTTGCAGAACTTCACTAGGAATATTGCCAAGGATGTTGCCACTTTCCTAGTTAAGAAAGAGTTAGATAATTTAGTTGCGGCACCTGTTGTGACAGATAATTTTAATAACCACATAAATGATTTTAAGCATCTTTCATTTGGTAGATACCGGTGAATGGACCAATTAGACTCTATGAATGCTTCCTCTTGCAAGGCTTATAAGATTAAACTAGATGACTGCTAGTAAAACTAATCCTGTGCATGTTAGTTCGGCGACAAAGAGTGGGAACATTGCTGCTAAAGGATCGGTAAGAAGTTCCAAGTTTTGTCAGTTTTGTACTAGGAATGGTCATGTATAAGATGAAAAGATGTCATCGAGTTAAATATATTGCCCTGATAAATTTTGGGGGGATTCCTAATGTTGAAAGTGAGCAACGACAAACAGATTGACTGAATGATCATCAGACACATCTTCAGCAGTTGTCTAAGACCAGAATGAAACAGTCAATTGTTGATCACATTCCTATAAAGCTGTTACTGAACACTGGTGAGACTGGGATAGTGCAGCCGTTAGAAATTAATAAAGGTGGTAATAATACTCCATCAGTGCATCCTTCCTCAAACAGTACGAAAACCTACTCCCATCCAAGAAACCATGTCTGCTGCTTTCATTTCTAAATGACTAGTGACAATAGATGGCGGATATACTAAGGAAATTACAGTTCTCAGAGACAGGTACTTCGCAGTCTCAAATGCTGATGGGGATAATAAATGTAGCCGAGCCTGATGAATATCTTATTATAGGGAATAACTGACTCTGTGTCTGTTCCTCTGGGTGAAGTGGAGCTTCAGTCAGAATTAGTTGCTGGTCCGGTGTGTGTAGGCACTGTTAAGCAGTTTCCTGTTAAATGGGTCCTTTTCCTTTTGAGCAATAACTTAGCAGGAAGACAAATGTTTACAGGTCCCTGTGCATAAAAAGTCCCATAATGGATGAATGAATGAATTGCGAGAAAAGCTAGCATTAAGCCTGGAGAGACTATGTGGCACTAAGGTAGCAAAAGAAGGATGGGCAATTAAAATAGATGCAGTGTAAGCAGAGCAGAAAGAAAAGCAATAATATTAGAAATAGAAAACATAGGAGAGTTACCAAGGAAATCAGTAAGCATCGGAGGGTCGAGTAATTATGAGAGGAAGGGAAACGCAGAGCGACAGACATGGAGTATGAATAGGCAGTCAAGAAGATGTCGGATAGTCAGAGGGCAGTTACAGCGTGGACAAAGTGGCGGGGGGTCACCACTCATTAAGCGACCGTGAGTCGGGTTTGACCCAAGCGAAGATGAGGGATGGCAGTCTCCTATCAATGATTAGGATGAGTGGAAATAGACCAAGGAAGAACAGAAGGTTTAATGGAATGAAGGTTGTTCGTGACCTGAAAGTTCCAGAAAGTTTGCCATAGGTCACAGAAGAGGTGAGTATGAATAGGAAAACAATCAAGAACAGAAATGGGTCGAGGTGAAGACGTGAGAGACCGAGCAGCAGAACGAGCCAACGAGTCTGCACGTTCATTACCGGCAATGCCAACATGACCAGGGACCCAGCAAAATGAATCAACTTCTTGCACACAGAAAAATGGAAGAGCCACTCATGAATTTGGTTGACAAGGGGATGAGAAAAAGAAGAGGTCCGTAGAGAAGACAGCACACTGTGAGAATGGGAGAAAAAAAAAAAAAAAAGAAGAGGAAGAGGAACGAAACATAGACTTCAGAACGAATAGAATAACATAAAGTTCAGCTGTTAGAACACCCGCAACAGAAGGAAGGGAGCTGGAAAAATTTAACTCGGGGGAGACAACAGAAAAGCAACACCATGAAGGGATTTGGAACCATGGGTAAAGATAGGAGATGCAGAGGAGTGAGAAGACGTGTGCTCAAGAAAAAGGGAGAGAAGTGTGACATTAAAAAGAAGAGAGCGAGAACAAGGGAGAAACGAAGATCAGACCACTGGAGAAGGTAAAAGCCAAGGGGGTAAAGAAACTGGACGAAAGGGAAGAATGGGTAGAAGGGTGAAACAGACTGAAGAAGAGCAGGGACACTGAGCGAGAATGGAAGGAGGAAATGAGAGGCTGACTGAAAAGAATGACGGAGGGAGGGAGGAGGGAAGAGCAATTTGTTGGAAGGAAACTGATGCAGACATGCATATGATTTAACTGTAAGGAGAGAACGACGAGAGAAGGGGGGGGGGGGAACGCCAATTCGGTGCAGACTTGCGGCTGGGGTTGACTGAAAGGCATCTATGAATAAATGCAGACCAGAATGATGAAGGAAATCAAGTTTCAAATAGTATGCACAGAGGCAAAAGAATAGACTTGACACCCATAATAGAGTTTAGAAAGAATAGGGACAGAGTGAAGACGAAGAAGCATGGTGCGATCAGCACCTGAAAGTCCCATAAGCAAGGTGAGGACAAAAGAAATGAAGATGACTTTCACTGTGTCCTGCCTGAGTTATAACTCAAGCCATGACAGCAAAATTCCATCTTGATGGTGATAATTTCATACCAGTGAAGTGCCAGATGATTTTTCTCTGGCTGATACTTTTTTCGGCCAGTTGACTGACTCTGAGGTTGAGGACTCCTCACATAGCAATGCAAGTCTAGCTAGGATTTGCCGAGTTACATAGATCTAATCCAGAGGTTGCAGCTTTGATTGACTCTGCAGTGGGTGGGGAAGGTTGTAAGGCTGAGTTGTCGGGGTGTTTCTAAGAGCGAATGGTATGTTGGTGCATCGGTGGAAACCCTGCCTTGCTGCTAATAATAATGAGTGGGAGAACGTACAACAGATGGTTGTTCCAAAGGTATGGAGGCAAGGGATTCTAACAACTGCTCATGAATCTACTTTGGCACGACACTTGGGAATGAGGAAGACTGTCTCGCATCTTGCAAAATTTCTACTGGGCTGGAATTCGCCGAGATGTTTCCCAGTGTTGAACCTCATGCCACACTGCCAGATGGTCGGTAAGAGTAACAAGCATGTTCTTGTAGCACCACTGGTTCCTCCCCCATGTATCTCATTCACTTGAGTTCTTATAGATACTGTCGACTCTGGTCATCAGACCACCACTAAGAATCCTGAAGCCATCCCCCTCAGAAATATTTCAGCCAAAGTAGAGTGATAAAGGAGATGATTAATTATTTACTAGGTTTGGCCTTCCTAAAGAGATGCAGTCAGATCAGAGGAGCAAATTCATGTCAAAATTATGCAGACAAACTCTCAAAGACTTTGTGATCTCCATGATTACCTCAGCCCACCATCCTCAGTGCTGGCATATTAAAAGCAAGCAGGCTAGGAGCAGAATGTTTCACCCAGGAGACAGAATGCTAATATTGCTCCCTATTCATGGACAGCCATTATAAGCAAGTTTCTCAGGCCCTTTTGTAGTAGAGAACAGGGTAGGTGATTTTGACAATGTTAAACAGACCATAGACTGGAGGACAGGAATGTTGTTCCATGTCTGTATGCTGAAGGAGTGAGAGGATGTGGGACCTCCTTGTGCTGCATGTTTGGTGTCATCCGCAGAGACAGTAGATGATCCAGGCTGTCCTTTGACACTGGACCAGACTGACGCATGGAGAGAGAACCAGGAGGCGTGCATGGAGTGATGGAAAACTCTCTCACTTAACAGCTGAATGATGTGCTAACATGACTGTCTTTCTCAGGAGGTATGCTCATGTTTTCCAGAACACCCCTGAACACAGCATGATGTCGATACTCGAGACGCCGGTCATGTGAAGCAACCTATCAACACCAAACTACATGCACAGTACACACTTCACTTCCTTTCCAAAAATTAAAAAATCATGGCAGCGCTACGCCTGGCCTTGCAGTCCCCAGGGGGAGGGACCATAAATGCCCCCACCTTCTGCCCCTATCCCAGTGACAACTTGAGCTGCCTGGAACCACTGTCAGACTCTCTTCTTCATTTCTAAAACATTCGCAGCCTTTCCTCTAACTTTCGCTCTGTTGAGCACCACCACTCCTCTAAACCTCACCTTCTTTTTCTAACTGAGACTCAGCTGTCTGAGGCAACTGACAACAAACCATTTTCTATAACCTCCTACTTTCTCTATACTCATTTCAAAGCCAAAGGTGGATGTTGCATATATATATGCAAAGCCCTATCTTGTTCTCATATTCCTGAACTCGATTCTTCTGAATTATCTACACTCTGCCTTCGGCATTCCTGTCAGTCTCTGACTAATTATATCTGCGCTGCTTACTTATCTCCTAATTCTACTGACTATCAAAAATTCTTTGACTATCTTACTTCTACGATGGAACACATTCTATCCATTTCTCCTTTCTCTGAAATATCTATTCTAGGAGATTTCAATTTTCACCACCACCTTTGGCTCTCTTCTCCTTTTGCTAATCCACCTGGTGAACTAGCCTACACCTTTTCTATCCTTAATGACCTAGAGCAGCCTGTACAGCACCCTACCCATATCCCTGACCGCCTTGGAGAGAGCTCCAACATACTTGACCACTTCCTTACAACTGATCCTTCTGCTTACACTGTTAATTTTTTCTCTCCATTGGGCTCCTCCGATCACAACCTTATCACCTTAACCTGTCCTATCGCTCCAGTAAGGCCTGTGGACCCTCCAAAGAAACGTCGTCTGTGGCACTTTGGAGCTGCGGATTGAGGGGCCGTCAGGCAGTACTTCTTTGATTTTCCCTGGAATAATTATTGCTTCCATGGCTGGGAGCCATCTGAGTGTGCCTTGCGCATAACAGAGGTTATTCTTTCGGGCATGGAAGCATACATTCCTTTCTCATATCCTCTGACTAATGCAAGAAAGTCTTGGTTTAATGACGCTTGTTCTAATGCTGTCCACAACAAGGAGAGGGCCTATAAAAGGTACCAGAGCCAACCCACCCATGAATCACATCTTTTACACGTTTTTGCCCGGAATTGTGCTAAGTCTGTTCTTCACTCTGCTAAAAATAATTTCATCCATACTTAATGCTCTCAACTCTCCAACTTGAATTCTTCCTGCTCCTTCTGGCACCTTGCCAAAAACCTTTCTAACAACTTTACCTCACCATCCTTCCCTCCTCTTTTCTACTCTGATGGTTCTGTAGCTATTTCTTCTACTGATAAAGCATATCTCTTCGCTCAGACTTTCTCCTCCAATTCCATCTTAGACGATTCCAGTGCTGTTCCTCCATCACTTCCTCTCTCTGATTTCCTCATGGCTGACATTAATATTTCTTCAGCTGATGTATTTTCTGCCATTGCTGGCCTCAATACTAATAAGTCATATAGGGCTGATGGAGTCCCTCCTGTTGTTCTCAAGAACTGTGCTTCTGTGCTTACACCCTGCCTAGGCAAGTTCTGTCGCCTTTGTCTATCAACATGTACCTTTACATTTTGCTGGAAGTTTGCTCTCATTCAGCCAGTCCCAAAGAAGGGTGACCATTCCCAACAGTCTAACTATCGTCCAATTGCTTTATCATCCTGTATCTCTAAAGGTTTTAAGTCAATTCTCAATAGAAAAAATTTAAGGCATCTTTCCTGTCACAACCTACTTTCTAATCGTCAGTATGGGTTCCGTTAGGGACGCTCCACTGGCGATCTTCTCACCTACCTTTCAAACTCCTGGTCATCTTCCTTTCGGGACTTTGGCGAAAGCTTTGTCATTGGACTTGACATTGCTAAGGCTTTCGATCGAGTCTGGCAGAAATCTATAATTTCAAAATTGCCCTCTTACGGTTTCTGCCCTTCTATTTGTGCCTTCATCTCTAGCTTCCTTTCTGGTCTTTCTATAGCCGCTGTTGTAGATGGCCATTGTTCTTCTCCTAGATCTATCAACAGTGGTGTTCCTCAGGGTTCTGTCCTTTCACCAACTCTCTTCCTTTTATTTATCAATGACCTTCTAAGCTGTACATCTAACCCTATCCACTATTATGCTGATGACTCCACCCTTCACCTTTCCATTCGGCTCCTGCAACGTCCATCTCGCAGTTACTTCAACAAACAAGGGATGAGGTTATGGCACACTTAATGTCTGATTTGGCTCGTATCTCTGACTGGGGTAAAAATAATCTGGTTGTTTTTAATGCATCAAAGACTCAGTTTTTACACCTATCAACCCGACAAAATCTTCCACAGGTATACCCACTAATGTTTAATAATATTCAGCTTAATCCTACATCATCCTTGAACATGCTTGGGGTTTCATTTATTCGGGACTTATCTTGGAAATATCATATTAAATCTCTTGTAAAATGTGCTTCCAAGATAATAGGTGTGCTAAGCCGACTCCATTCCTTCTTTACCCCTGCACAATTGTTGACTCTATACAGGGGTTTTATCCGCCCCTGTGTGGAGTACAACTCTCATGTGTGGGGAGGCTCCCCACATACAGCTCTTGTCAATAAGGTGGAGTCAAAGGCTTTTCGTCTCATTAACTCTCCTCCTCTTACTGACTCCAACCTCTGTCTCTTCGTTGCACTGTTGCATCATTATCTCTTTTCTCTCGCTACTTCAATGGTCACTGCTCCTCTGAACTGTCTGCGTGCATTCCTCCACCTCTACGATGGGCGTGTAGCACCCGTCTAGCAGCAAACTCTCATACCTTTTCTGTCCTACTCTCTAATGCAAGAGTTAACCGTTATTCCCAGTCCTTCATTTATGCAACAGGTCAACTCTGGAACTGTTTCCCTCTTTCTGTATTTCCTGCTTCCTATGATCTCCAGTCTTTAAAACGCAGTGTGTCCAGGCATCTTGAAGTGATCGGATCTTGAATTTTGCTCTCTCTTGTATTTTGTTTTTCTCTTGGAAAGAACAACAATTGCGGGCTTGCGGCATTTGGCTCCTTCTTCCTCGCATTAGAAAAAAAAAAAAGAACTCCCATCCATGTGAGTTCACAAACGCAGTCCATTATCCAGTAGAAGCTGACCTACATGTTGCAGCAGGGATTGGTCGAGCCATACCAAAGAGTGTTGCTCTCTATTCACCATAGTTCCAAATTCCAGATAGTCCTATCGTTTTTGCATAGATTACTCAAGGGTCAATTCCCTCACTAAGACTGACGACTATCCACTGTCTAGAGTATATAACTGAACTGACAATATAGGTAGTACAAATTTCATCACCATAATATATTTACTTAAGGGATGTTGGCAAGTCCCTATTACAGACAGGGTCCTAATGCCTCCCGTTTTTTTACCATGCTGAATGAAGAATGGTTCAGCCATGTCCCAGAGGCTAATGAACAAAATTACTTGTTATATCAAGGGATGTGCCTGTCACTAGTCGGCTAGTGACATTGGCTTTTGTGGGAAACTGCAAACTCTAGTGGAATCCCAGTTTATCGTTCAGTTAACCGCTCACTCGGTCGGGAGTGGTTTTCAGACAATTTTCCAATTTGTCATAAATGATCATCTTTGTGCAAGACATTAGCACTGCCGCTGAGCGATTTGTTTTGGGCGCGTTTCGCTCATTCTAGCCGCTAATAAGGCGGCCACAGTACTTGCCTCCTTCCCACGAGTTAGTCAGTCGAGGTTTGAGCGCCACGAAACAAGGTTGGGCCAGAGCGTAGTGCCGTCGTTCCTGATTTCCACATAATGTGATTGGCAAGAGACTTAAGCGAGTGCAGTGTCCTTCCAGTAACGACGCCCAGTCATCTGCTTAGACCACTCTTTGACCAGTATTTTCTTTTCGTTTTCCTAGACTTAAGAGTTTACTTAAGGTGCTGTTCCCTCACCTGCCGGCCGGGTGCACTGCATGTTGTTTTCCTAGGTTTAAGAGTCTAGCTTTTGAGTGAGTGAGCGTGATCTCTTTATTTTGAATTCATTTTGAAATGTAACGTTAAATTTATTCCTTTATAATCAATAAATTTAACAGTTCTTTTTCTCGAGCTTAATGTAATGTAAACTTGTGTTTCATTTCTCCATAACTAAGCTTATTTCCTTTATAGCTCCTAGCTTGCATAAACGTTTTGCTATTCAGAACTGGTACTTGGGCCAGTCTTGTTGTATTAAGCTTAAAATCCGTTGTGCCTTCTAGGAGTTAACGCATCAGCAAGAACCTGATACCATTAATAGTATTAGTTATTTATTGTTAGGGGTGAAGTCACTTTCTCCAGAACTAATAAACAGCAGTTGTGAGGAATTAGTCTCTGCTGTGTATTGTTGAGAAAGTTTATAAATTCTCGTCCTTAGAGAATCGGCGAAGCAAGCCATCATAAAGTAATCATTGCTTGATTTAGCAAGACAGTTCATTGTACTGCTCTTCAGTATTACTGAACATTATCATTTAATATTGCATTTATTTTAAAAACCCCGTGACAATTAATGACCTCACTCCAGGATATTAACTCCTAGCTCTAAAGCTATTCACGAGATAATACTCACTCGTTCATATTTGGGTATTTATCATTAAAGTCTATAGGCACTACCTTACAGGTGATTATTGATTCATTTTTATTAATTTACATAATAGTTTTGACAGTCAGTTGTTTGTTTAATTTTCTTTCTTTACCAGTTTAGTTAGATAAAACTGGTCACCACTAACCTGTGCCAATATTCTTTATTCTCGATTATTGGCATTTCTCTTTGCAAAAAAAAAATAAAATCACAGTCAGTACTGAGTCGCTAGTTTATTAGATTGAGTTAGCATCATGTCGACCAGCGTCTATGTACAGGAAGCCAAAGATATGGGTCTTACAGACCCAACTGAAATTAAAATTACGTCCTCTCTCGGCTTAGTCACGAGCAGCAATGCGAGAGTGATGCTTGTGAAGAGCATTGAATCCAACACGAACACGAGTGCGAACAATGAGAAGACGAACGTGCCAAGCGAGAAACACCGAAAAACACGAATATGAAATGCTGAAGCTCACGCGAGATTCCTTGGCTTCAAACACATCTGGTGCAGTTGGTCCAAGCTCCACAAGCGTTCTCCCTGCACATGCTATGGCGACCCCACACATCAAGCTTCCCCCATACAAAGATGGCGATCGAATCGAGCCATATATAGCTCGTTTTGAAGACATGGCTCAACTTTACCAGCTGGATGATGCAGCTAAGCGTCTTCAGTTTCTTAGTCTGTTTGAGGGCCCTGCCCTCGATATTCTCCACAGAATTCGTTGAGCCAATCTCACGTATGAGATGATGAAGGCCGCACTCGTCAAAGCGTACGGTCTCACAGTTGACGACATCAAGAGTCAGTTCATGAGGGCGCGTTTACAGGATCAAGAGACTACCGTTCAGTTTCTTGACCGGCTTTCTGCTTACTTAGATGAGTGGATGGAGAAAGATGAAACTCCTTCCACGTGTGAGGGGATAATTGACCTTATGCTGCGCAAGAAGCTAGAGAAGTTGTGGCCTACTGATCTTATGGCTCAACTTAAGATCTGCCAGGTAAGAGATGCCAGCCAAATGGTGTAGAAGGCTGACACATTCTTTACTGCATACAGGTATCAAACTTGCAAGCAGTATACCTGGAACAGGAAACCTGATTAATCTGGGAAACCATCTCAGACTGAACCCCAGCAACAAGGCCATTCTCAGAATAATGGCCAAGGTCCAAAACCGCAGAGGAAGGACCAGGGGCAAAACACTCAGAAACCTGAGTGGAAGAGGTACAACAGGTACCCTAACCAGCAGCAGTATCAGCCACGCAACCGTCCGTCGGGACTGTCCTTTTCATCACCAGCTCAAGTGAATTGGAGGCAGGGGGCGAACGCAGCCTTCATTCCTCGGCAGCAGCACGGTGGTCACGTCCCTATCAGTGTGGGTACTCTCCCACAGTTCACTAGTCCCACAGCGACAGTGAACACCCCTCCACAGATGGCCAATGTTCCATCTCCCCAGGCAGTGAGTACGACCCCTCAAGTATCAAATTCACAAGGCACCATGTTTGCTGCATCATTAATTCAGCAGCCTCATGAGTGGCTAGCTGCTTCCTCCACAGGTCCTCCCACAGGTAACAGTACCTTCCTTGTTCAGCCAGAATTTGTGGGAGACATCCCTGTGAAGGTCCTGAGAGACAATGGGTCCTCAGGTTGCTCTGTCAAGCAGAGTCTAGTTCGGCCTGAGCAGTACACAGGTCGACAGATGCAAGCTAACCTTATTGATGGATCAAAGAGATTGTTCCCTGAGGTACGTATCCAGGTGGCATCTCCATTTTACGCTGGTACGACACTCGCATTTGTCATGCCAGAACCTTTATTTGACCTGATCATAGGCAATATTCCCGGTGTCAAGGATAGTTGCACCGAGGATGAAGCTACTCAGACTTCAGCTGCAGAAACATGAGCCATGACTGAGGGTCCTGACTGTGTCACCCCAGTGACCATTGAATTGCCACAAGATCTGATGTGTAGCCAACTTGTTGTTCAAGAACAACATTCTGACCCGACACTTGCTGCCGTGCGAAAGAAACAAAAGGGTAGAGTGATAAAGTATTCACAGGGAGGTCGAGCCAAGTTCCTTCGCAAACAAGGACGGCTCTACCGTGAGTCACGAACACCCGAGCACGAGGTTCGACTGCAGTTTGTCGTTCCCACCAAGTACCCCCAAGCAGTGTTAGAATGGGGTCTTTGTTCAGCCTTAGTAGGTCACATGGGCAGAAGGAAGACCCAGGGCCATATCCGAGCTGACTTTTTCTGGCCAGGGATGGAACGATGACATGTCCTTCCTGCGCCGTTTGTAACCACACCCGTAATCTCTGAGTCAGTTGAAAGACAGGGTAGTGGTGAAGTGGGTGCAGACCTGATGTCTCGCCCATTGGCCCCACAGGACACATCATGTCCAGGGCCTGTACATAGATATGTACCGTAAGTTAAGGGGGAAGTTTGAGAACCCTGCAGAGACAGTCTGAGGCTGTGTATGAATTACCTTGGGGAACGTCTCGAGCTATGGGCCTCTCTGAGGATTCCCGGAGAATGCACAATATCCACACGAGTGTTCACATCCATGGTGGGTGTTAAAACGTGACCTGCCCGAGACTGCATAGCGATTTTCAGCTTCCTGTCATTAACCCCTTAACCGCGGGGCGTCACTTTCGTGACGCTTGGGAGCAAGGGATCATACCGCGGGGCGTCACTTTTGTGATTCTGTGTTATTTTGAATTCACCCGCGCTTCCAAGTGGGGGCTTGTATCATCTATCAGTATTGCCAATATCCAACACTAGTCAGCACTCCTAATCTCATCTGTACTCCCATCCATTGTTGACAATTTAGCCATTTCTCCCCGTTCTTGACTCCCCTCCCTACACCCCCCTCCATTACCCTATCCTCTCCCCTGCCTGGCCATGCTATGCTAAGTAAATCTTCCCTGGGATTTTTCACTGATTTCATCCATTGAAATAAGCCCTATGCCCTATTCTTATACCAAATAATATATACAAGAAAGAAATAGGGTAAGTGAGAGTGCCATACACCTGGAATTGGCTAATTATCACCTGACAATACTTCACGTGCACTCGTTCGCTAATTTTCTCTATTTCCCCTAGAAATTTGCCGTATAATCTATTTTCGTAATAAATATACATATAAGGAGGGAAGGGAGAAGCCTAAGTGATATTTACGTTCACCTGGAACTACCTAATTTATAATGTATTGTCTAGATTTCCTGCCCATCATTTCATTGCTATAAATAGCTGTGTCAAGAGGCTAAACGTTGGCAGTGCTGATTTCCCTAGATAGGCCTCCACCCCGGCCCACCCTTATCAGTTCACTCTCATCTTCCAGTGTGGGGGTACGTCTGTTCGCTCTTGCTAGCTTCAGGGCCTTTCCACCCCCATGCAAAGGGCCCTGTGACCTTTACCTCCTACTAAACCTCGTGTGGAAAGAGGCAAAGGGCTGACAATTGATAAAAGAGTGACTACGATCTTTCTATTGAGTAAAACAGTGCAAGTGGAATTGTAAACAATGTGTAACAGCAAGTGAAAGTAATGAATGTAAATATACGTGAACAGTGGAAAATAGTTTTATAAGTTACTTCAAGTGACAGTGCATAATACAGTGTAAATAAAATAGAAATGTAAATAACGTAAATAAAATAGAGAACGTAAATAGAAATGTAAATGAGTAGTATTATAAGAATACGAGTATATACCCTAGGAGTAATGAAAGTGAAAGTTTCACTCTAGCATGTCTGAATACCATGAGTTATGAGAGTGAAGATGAAAGTGACATTCACTCTCAATGCTAGTATACAGGACGAGAAAGTGAATGCTACGTATTTTACTGAAAGAAATTGAATCCCTACAGTGACAATAAACTAATACTACTGAAGGAAACTTATGGATAAAGACTGTAGATATATATAAGTGTTATATAGTAATAGAAATATAAGTGTGAGGGGTTTTATGAATAATAAATGACAGAGTACCAACAGCGAACTAGCGCAAGTGCGACGGTCAGACGTGCTCGTAATTTTCATTGCTTTCACAGTTGTTGTTTTTTTTGGAGTATGGATCCCAAACTACTTGAAAATCATAGAGTAGTGTTTATAGTGTTAATATCTGGCTGTGGTAATCATATTATGGGTTGTCGGGAAGTGTAAAGTGGAGACTGCGTTACCCAACTTCACAGGTCTACACAAGTCCTACGGTAACAGACGAAGGCTCCACAAACATTCCAGGAGAAAGCTGAAGGTATGTGCCATAAGCATATATAATTTTAATATTCTAGGACTAATAACTGATTTTTGGCAAATATTTTTTGAGAGCATCTCGGAGCCCGAATAACCCCGCAGCACACGCAAAACATTGGTAAACATGCCCGCGGTGTAGGGGTTAATCGTAAACGTAGAGTTAGTTAACCAGTAAACTGGGTTCCATTAGCGAATCGCAGCGTTTGATGTCCTGCACAAACGCCCAGTCTTTTCGCTAATTAAGTTTAGGGCTTAACCATTAAACTGGGTGATAGGATTTTGTTAAGGTGCTGTTCCCTCACATGCCGGCCGGGTATGCCGCATGTTGAACCCTCACGCCAGCTTCTGGGGACTGGGTGATGGGATGTTGTTAAGGTGCTGTTCCCTCACATGCCGGCCGGGTGCGCCGCATGTTGAACCCTCACGCCAGCTTCTGGGGACTGGGTGATGGGATGTTGTTAAGGTGCTGTTCCCTCACATGCCTGGCAGGTGCGACGCATGTTGAGTGAGGTGGATGCCAGGTTAGAGCTTCCCCTAAACTGGGTGATGGGATGTTGTTAAGGTGTCGTTCCCTCACACGCCAGCCGGGTGCGCCGCATGTTGAGCGAGGTGCATGCCAGGTTAGAGCTCCCCCGCTAAGAACCCTCACGCCTACGTTTCCTGGTTAATAATGTAAATAGTGTACGTTTTGTAACATAAGTACTGATTGCTAGGCAGGGAGAGAGAAATGATACTTTTGATGCTCCACCTTGATTGTTTTCGCGGGTGCAGCTGGTGGGTGCAGCATTGCCGTGCAGATTAGCTGGTCGTCCCTGTTGCATGCTGCTGCCTCTTCTCTTCTGCCTCGTTGTCATTATTTACTATAAATTCGTATTACATGATTTTACACGTAGGTACAGTTACACCACAACTGTCACACCTACACCGTGTATTACACAGATTACGCTACATAACAATTAGTTGTTAACATAAATGTAGCGAACTTTTCGCTCAGTTTAACCTGAGTACAGGATTTTTCACCGTCGTCACAGAGTTTTTTCCCTCAAGCTTGCTTCTATTAATGTAAATACGAGTTTTTTTTTTTCGCTCACTGGTGACTGCGACTTTCTCCTGTAGCAGGATAGCACACACACCACAGTGTGAATCTTGTGTGACTGAGTTAGGATTTATATGTATGTATATTGAAATTTTTTCCCAGGGAAAAAATTTGAACATTTGATGGGGCGTAATGTCAAGAGTCGGCTTGTGACATTTGCTTTTGAGGGAAACTGCGAACTCTAGTGGAATCCCAGTTTATCGTTCAGTTAACCGCTCACTCGGTCGGGAGTGGTTTTCAGACAATTTTCCAATGTGTCATAAATGATCGTCTTTGTGCAAGACATTAGCGCTTCCGCTGAGCGATTTGTTTTGGGTGCGTGTCGCTCATTCTAGCCATTAGTAAGGCGGCCACAGTACTTGCCTCCTTCCCACTAGTTAGTCAGTCGAGGTTTGAGCGCCACAAAACAAGGTTGGGCCAGAGCGTAGTGCCGCCGTTAATGATATCCACAAAATGTGATAGGCGAGAGACTTAAGCAAGTGCAGTGTCCTTCCAGTAATGACGCCCAGTCATCTGCTTAGTCCACTCTTTGACCAGTATTTTCTTTTCGTTTTCCTAGACTTAAGAGTTTACTTAAGGTGCTGTTCCCTCACATGCCGGCTGGGTGCACCGCATGTTGTTTTCCTAGGTTTAAGAGTCTACCTTTTGAGTAAGTGAGGGCGATCTCTTTATTTTGAATTCATTTTGAAATGTAATATTAAATTTATTCCTTTGTAATCAATAAATTTAACAGTTCTTTTTCTCGAGCTTAATGTAATGTAAACTTGTGTTTCATTTCTCCATAACTAAGCTTATTTCCTTGATAGCTCCTAGCTTCCATAAACGTTTTGCTATTCAGAACTGGTACTTGGGCCAGTCTTGTTGTATTAAGCTTAAAATCCGTTGTGCCTTCTAGGAGTTAACGCATCAGCAGGAACCTGATATCATTAATAGTATTAGTTATTTATTGTCAGGGGTGAAGTCACTTTCTCCAGAACTAATAAACAGCAATTGTAAGGAATTAGTCTCTGCTGTGTACTGTTGAGAGAATCTATAAATTCTCGTTCTTAGAGAATTGGCGAAGCAAGCCAGCATAAAGTAATCATTGCTTAGTTTAGCAAAACAGTTCATTGTACTGCTCTTCAGTATTACTGAACATTATCATTTAACATTGCATTAATTTAAAAAACTCCGTGACAATTAGTGACCTCATTCCAGGATATTAACTCCTAGCTCTAAAGCTATTCACGAGATAATACTCACTCGTTCATATTTGGGTATTTATCATTAAAGTCTATAGGCACTACCTTACAGGTGATTATTGATTCATTTTTATTAATTTACATAATAGTTTTGACAGTCAGTTGTTTGTTTAATTTTCTTTCTTTACCAGTTTAGTTAGATAAAACTGGTCACCACTAACCTGTGGCTATATTCTTTATTCTCGATTATTGGCATTTCTCTTTGCAAAAAAAAAAAAAAAAATCACAGTCAGTACTGAGTCGCTAGTTTATTAGATTGAGTTAGCATCATGTCGACCAGCGTCTATGTACAGGAAGCCAAAGATATGGGTCTTACAGACCCAACTGAAATTAAAAATTACCTCCTCTCTCGGCTTAGTCACGAGCAGCAACGCGAGAGTGATGCTCGTGAAGAGCGTAGAATCCAACACAATCATGAGCGCGAACAACGAGAACACGAACGTGCCGAGCGAGAAGCACGCGAAAAACACGAATATGAAATGCTGAAGCTCACGCGAGATTCCTTGGCTTCAGACACATCTGGTGCAGTTGGTCCAAGCTCCACAAGCGTTCTCCCTGCACATGCTATGGCGACCCCACACATCAAGCTTCCCCCATACAAAGATGGCGATCGAATCGAGCCATATATAGCTCGTTTTGAAGACATGGCTCAACTTTACCAACTGGATGATGCAGCTAAGCGTCTTCAGTTTCTTAGCCTTTTTGAGGGCCCTGCCCTCGATATTCTCCACGGAATTCGTGGAGACAATCTCACGTATGAGATGATGAAGGCCGCACTCGTCAAAGCGTACGGTCTCACAGTTGACGACGTCAAGAGTCAGTTCATGAGGGCGCGTTTACAGGATAAAGAGACTGCCGTTCAGTTTCTTGACCGGCTTTCTGCTTACTTAGATGAGTGGATGGAGAAAGATGAAACTCCTTCCACGCGTGAGGGGATAATTGACCTTATGCTGCGCAGGCAGCTAGGGAAGTTGTGGCCTACTGAACTTATGGCTCAACTTAAGATCTGCCAGGTAAGAGATGCCAGCCAAATGGTGAAGAAGGCTGACGCATTCTTTACTGCATACAGGTATCAAACTTGCAAGCAGTATACCTGGAACAGGAAACCTGATTAATCTGGGAAACCATCTCAGACTGAACCCCAGCAACAAGGCCATTCTCAGAATAATGGCCAAGGTCCAAAACCGCAGAGGAAGGACCAGGGGCAAAACACTCAGAAACCTGAGTGGAAGAGGTACAACAGGTACCCTAACCAGCAGCAGTATCAGCCACGCAACCGTCCGTCGGGACTGTCCTTTTCACCACCAGCTCAAGTGAATAGGAGGCAGGAGGCGAACGCAGCCTTCATTCCTCGGCAGCAGCACGGTGGTCACGTCCCTATCAGTGTGGGTACTCCCTCACAGTTCACTAGTCCCACAGCGACAGTGAACACCCCTCCACAGATGGCCAATGTTCCATCTCCCCAGGCAGTGAGTATGACCCCTCAAGTATCAAATTCACAAGGCACCATGTTTGCTGCATCATTAATTCAGCAGCCTCATGAGTGGCTAGCTGCTTCCTCCACAGGTCCTCCCACAGGTGACAGTACCTTCCTTGTTCAGCCAGAATTTGTGGGAGACATCCCTGTGAAGGTCCTGAGAGACAATGGGTCCTCAGGTTGCTCTGTCAAGCAGAGTCTAGTTCGGCCTGAGCAGTACACTGGTCGACAGATCCAAGCTAACCTTATTGATGGATCAGTGAGATTGTTCCCTGAGGTACGTATCCAGGTGGCATCTCCATTTTACACTGGTACGACACTCACAGTTGTCATGCCAGAACCTTTATTTGACCTGATCATAGGCAATATTCCCGGTGTCAAGGATAGTTGCACCGAGGATGACGCTACTCAGACTTTGGCTGAAGAAACATGAGCCATGATTGAGGCTCCTGATTGTGTCACTCCAGTGACCATTGAATTGCCGCAAGATCTGATGTGTAGCCAACTTGTTGTTCAAGAACAACATTCTGACCCGACACTTGCTGCCGTGCGAAAGAAACAAAAGAGTAGAGTGATAAAGTATTCACAGGGAGGTCGAGCCAAGTTCCTTCACAAACAAGGACGGCTCTACCGTGAGTCACGAACACCCGAGCGCGAGGTTCGACTGCCGTTTGTCGTTCCCACAAAGTACCGCAAAGCAGTGTTAGAATGGGGTCATTGTTCAGCCTTAGGAGGTCACATGGGCAAAAGGAAGACCCAGGGCTGTATCCGAGCTGACTTTTTCTGGCCAGGGATGGAACGAGACATAGATAGTTTTCTGCGTTCCTGCAATGTGTGTCCACGTACCACTAATCAGGAACATGTCCTTCCTGCGCTGTTTGTAACCACACCCGTAATCTCTGAGTCAGTTGAGAGACAGGGTAGTGGTGAAGTGGGTGCAGACCTGATGTCTCGCCCATTGGCCCCACATGACACATCATGTCCAGGGCCTGTACATAGATATGTACCGTAAGTTAAGGGGGAAGTTTGAGAACCCTGCAGAGACAGTCTGAGGTTGTGTATGAATTACCTTGTGGAACGTCTCGAGCTGTGGGCCTCTCTGAGGATTCCCAGAGAATGCACAATATCCACACGAGTGTTCACACCCATGGTGGGTGTTAAAACGTGACCTGCCTGAGATTGCATAGCGATTCTCAGCTTCCTGTCATTAATCGTAAAAGTAGAGTTAGTTAACCAGTAAACTGGGTTTCATTAGCGAAACGCAGCGTTTGATGTCCTGCACAAACGCCCAGTCTTTTCGCTAATTAAGTTTAGGGTTTAACCATTAAACTGGGTGATGGGATGTTGTTAAGGTGCTCTTCCCTCACATGCCGGCCGGGTGCGCCGCATGTTGAACCCTCACGCCAGCTTCTGGGGACTGGGTGATGGGATGTTGTTAAGGTGCTGTTCCCTCACATGCTGGCCAGGTGCGCCGCATGTTGAGCGAGGTGGATGCCAGGTTAGAGCTTCCCCTAAACTGGGTGATGGGATGTTGTTAAGGTGCCGTTCCCTCACATGCTGGCCAGGTGCGCCGCATGTTGAGCGAGGTGGATGCCAGGTTAGAGCTTCCCCTAAACTGGGTGATGGGATGTTGTTAAGGTGCCGTTCCCTCACATGCCGGCCGGGTGCGCCGCATGTTGAGCGAGGTGCATGCCAGGTTAGAGCTCCCCCGCTAAGAACCCTCACGCCTACGTTTCCTGGTTAATAATGTAAATAGTGTACTTTTTGTAACATAAGTACTGATTGCTAGGCAGGGAGAGAGAAATGATACTTTTGATGCTCCACCTTGATTGTTTTCACAGGTGCAGCTGGTGGGTGCAGCATTGCCGTGCAGATTAGCTAGTCGTCCCTGTCGCATGCTGCCGCCTCTTCTCTTCTACCTCGTTGTCATTATTTACTATAAATTCGTATTACATGATTTTACACATAGGTACAGTTACACCACAACTGTCACACCTACACCGTGTATTACGTACATTACGCTACATAACAATTAGTTGTTAACATAAATGTAGCGAACTTTTCGCTCAGTTTGACCTGAGTACAGGATTTTTCACCGTCGTCACAGAGTTTTTTCCCTCAAGCTTGCTTCTATTAACGTAAATACGAGTTTTTTTTCGCTCACTGGTGACTGCGACTTTCTCCTGTAGCAGGATAGCACACACACCACAGTGTGAATCTTGTGTGACTGAGTTAGGATTTATATGTATGTATATTGAAATTTTTTCCCTGGGAAAAAATTTGAACATTTGATGGGGCGTAATGTCAAGAGTCGGCTTGTGACATTTGCTTTTGAGGGAAACTGCGAACTCTAGTGGAATCCCAGTTTATCGTTCAGTTAACCGCTCACTCGGTCGGGAGTGGTTTTCAGACAATTTTCCAATGTGTCATAAATGATCGTCTTTGTGCAAGACATTAGCGCTTCCGCTGAGCGATTTGTTTTGGGCGGTTTCGCTCATTGTAGCCATTAGTAAGGCGGCCACAGTACTTGCCTCCTTCCCACGAGTTAGTCAGTCGAGGTTTGAGCGTCACGAAATCAGGTTGGGCCAGAGCGTAGTGCCGCCGTTCCTGATATCCACAAAATGTGATAGGCGAGAGACTTAAGCAAGTGCAGTGTCCTTCCAGTAATGACGCCCAGCCATCTGCTTAGTCCACTCTTTGACCAGTATTTTCTTTTCGTTTTCCTAGACTTAAGAGTTTAGTTAAGGTGCTGTTCCCTCACATGCCGGCCAGGTGCGCCGCATGTTGTTTTCCTAGATTTAAGAGTCTAGGTTTTGAGTGAGTGAGGGCGATCTCTTTATTTAGAATTCATTTTGAATTGTATTGTTAAATTTATTTTTTTGTAATCAATAAATTTAACAGTTCTTTTTCTCGAGCTTAATGTAATGTAAACTCGTGTTTCATTTCTCCATAACTAAGCTTATTTTCTTTATAGCTCCTAGCTTGTATAAAGGTTTTGCTATTCATAACTGATACTTGGGTCAGTCTTGTTGTATTAAGCTTAAAATCCTTATAATCCTTCTAGGAGTTAACACATCAGCAAGAACCTGATATCATTAATAGTATTAGTTATTTATTGTCAGGGGTGAAGTCACCTTCTCCATAGGCTAACAGTACTAATAAACAGCAATTGTGAGGAATTGATCTCTGCTGTGTACTGTTGAGAAAGTTTATAAATTCTCGTTCTTAGAGAATCGGCGAAGCAAGGCAGAATAAAGTAATCATTGCTTGATTTAGCAAGACAATTCATTGTACTGCTCTTCAGTATTACTGATCATTATCATTTAATATTGCATTTATTTTAAAAACCCCGTGACAGTGCCACATACATTGCTTATTTGTTTATGACCAGTAACTCATGGAAGGAACACCTGATCCAGATCGATGCCTTGCTACAGAGACTGCCACTTCCTATCGGAGTAATCAGTGTAACAAAGTGTGACTATGCAAAACGCCCAATTTCAGAGACTGGGTAAAGTAAGTCTGCCTAATGGCAAAATTGAGGCCATTGTTAAGTTCAAGGAATCGAAGAACAAAAGTTAATTAATTACGGAGATTCTTGGGTATGGTGGGTTACTGCTGGAAGTTTGTCGTTAATTTCTCATGATGATATAGTTCCCCTCACACTTTTGTCAAACAAAGGAGTCAAATATGGGCAGAAGGAAGAATATAAAGAACCATTTTCAAAAGGTATGGTGATTCTGTCTAGTCAACCTGTGTTCCAAGCCCCAAATATCCGTAAGCCTTTTAATTATACATTTGATTCGATTGTTGTTGTTGTGGGTGCAGTTCTGTTACAAAATATTGATCATGGTGTTGAACTACCTGCTTACCATCTTAGCTAAAAGTTTGATGTTGCTCAGAAGAATTACTCCACTACTGAATCATGCACGCATATTTGCCCAGCAACATATCCCAGTGTGTGTTGGGTCATATTCAATGCCTATTACTACGTATGCAGATCATCAATCACTTACATTGTGAGCAGAATTTAGAAATAAGAATCAACAATTAACCTGCTGAACTGTATTCCCCCAAGAGTATGCCCTGAATTCTCACCACGTCAAGGGGGAATGGAATATTTTGGCAGACTGTTTGTCTGGGATATAGCCTTGTGAGATGTAATGAAATTTATCTTTGTAGATTTCTTTCTTCAGGAAGGGAGGTGTTACTGGCTGCTCCCTGGCCAGTAATCTGAGGTATGCGATGTGAAGTGACATTTGTCCTCCTATCTAGGCTGACCCTGGCTTAATTTACCATCAATTCCGACTCAGCTAATACCCCGTTTGGAGCACGGCATAACACTGATAAGGATCTACACATTTTGAAATACAAAGGGACAAAGTGGGCAGAGTCAAATTAACGACCACCTCCACAGAAAGTAGGAGTGAGCCCCAGAGGAATAACCTGGTGGGGCCATCCTCTCGAAGAGAATAGTTGAAACAGATATACTTCGTAATGCTACTCTGCAGACTGAAGAATGGAGGAAAAAGAGGAATAACTCCTGGGATACATGAAGAGTGATTAGAGGTGGAGGAACACTTCTCTATCGACAGCCTCCTCTAAGTCCCTTTCCTAGTTTAGTGATGTAATGTAAGAAGTACTCCAAGGCATCGAGTTGTAAATTACTTTGTATTTAACTTGTACTGTACATAGCAGCCTAGTAATGTAACTTCCCATTTAGATCTCTATTTGTCGAGGCATATGACTGATCTTGTTTGAATAGATTTGTAAGCGATTCTAACTAGTTAAGATGTGTTCTGCTCTGCCCCTGCTTATTGTATAAAAGAACCTAAGTCTGTGATGTGCTGTGTAGAGATACTGTAAGTAACGTAAGGTTTACTTATTTAAGTATTATTGCCTTTGATTTGATCATCAGACTCTGAAATCGCTCTACATGGTCCATAACAAGTTTAATTTGGCCCTGGTTTTAATTCTTTGCACCTTAATTCATGTAGCCTAGTGGCAGAAAAAGACAATTCAACGATCCTACATCCATCCCATATCATCTAATGACTAGCAAGATACTCTAATGTTCACCTATTGCCACAGTTCAACATTCAAGACAGAGACGACAGTTTTTGTCCAAGTTAAAGTGAAGAGAATATGGTATAAGTCTCGTAACAACAGAAGTTACACTCCATGGAAGGGGGAAAACAAACTGTGACCGGCCCCAAATTCAAGCAAGCACTGTTGGCTTTTCCCTTTATGAGTTGGATGTGCGTATCAATGAGCCGTCGGCTTCCTTTGTAGCAGTAGTACTCTTAGTAGTAATACTTGGAATCTCAGACTGAACTGAATATGAACCAAGCAGACTGCAGGCGGAAGTTGCCCTGCTTCCACAGTACGCCAACCATCTTTTGGAAATGGTGATGGAGTTGAGTGACGTTTGTATAACCAGGAAGCAGAGCTGACGAGTTGTATCAGTACCATCGCTAGAAGGCGCCCATCTCCAGTACCAACTTCCCTTGTAAAGGGGGTATTATATCGTATTGGAAAGTAAAATCTATAAAAAAAAACATCTACATATCTATGTTCATGCAATCTTTCACTGCCTCATCTGGTGCTGGAGAAGGATGCTTTCAAGTGGTGGCACTGATATGACCGGGTAATGAAGATGCCCAGTTTTACAAACATAACTCACTCCCTTCCCTATCCCCCCATAAAAGGATGGTGGGCTGCAGGGAAAAGGAACTTCAGTCTGCAGACCGCCGGGTTCACATCCAGATGAGCATGCTTTCAATTACTACAGCTGCCCATAAGTTGCGTATGAGCTCATGGTTAGGCGACTTAGTCCAAGGCATTAATGGGGATACGAAACAACTATGCTCTTTGTATTCTAACTTGGCCTAAAACTGACATGTTTCCACTTTCCGTGCTGAGCATTAGCAAAAGACTGACACGAGAGTCTGAGTCTGCCCACGAAGAGCACTGGAAAGCATGGAGAACCGTAATATTGTCCTCTGCTTCGAATGAGTTACGTGAAATAAGGTGCAACAAGACAAAAATATATAACAGATGTTTTAAAAAAATATTACATACCACAACAGGAGGCGTGCCCACGCCGGAGCATTGATAAACACTCAACTGATCGTGTCCAAGCACTTCGCAAACTTGGACGGAACCACGTCCTTGTATGTCGGCAAGCAGTGCTTACTGGTAACGCCTGTTGCCTGGAAACTACCCGCTGATGCCCCATTCAAGCCAGCAGTGGATGATGTTCTGAGAATTGTAACACAGGTGAGGATTATAACATATGTGACAATTATAGCACAGGTGAAGATTATAACACTAGAGAGGATTATAACACGTGAGAATAAAAACACAGGTGAGGATTAGAACACAGGTGAGGATTAGAACACAGGTGAGGATTAGAACACAGGTGAGGATTAGAACACAGGTGAGGATTAGAACACAGGTGAGGATTAGAACACAGGTGAGAATTAGAACACAGGTGAGAATTAGAACACAGGTGAGGATTAGAACACAGGTGAGGATTAGGACACAGGTGAGGATTAGGACACAGGTGAGGGCTTAATAAACAAATTTACAACGAAAGTAAGGATTTTAATACAGTTTTTAACTATAACGAATGTGAGGATTATAACTCAGATGAGGATTATAACATGTGACAATTTCAATACAGGTAAGGATAATAATTTCTGAGGATTACAAAACTGGTAAGGATTATAATACAGGTGAAGATTATGACACAGATGAGGATTATGACACAGATGAGGATTATGACACAGATGAGGATTACAACACAGGCGAGGATTATAACACAGGTGAGAAGTGTAACACTAGAGAGGATTAAAACCTTGACGACGACTATAAATGAGGACAATTGGCACACAGATGAGTCATCTGATAGGTCTGTAAGGAAGTTGGTTTTTATCTGTACCTATGTATTAAGTAGATAGCTAGATAGAAAAACAAATAAACAAACATCAATGGATAGATGGATCGATATAGAGAGAGACAGGCAGATACTTAGACAAACTGACAGACAGACAAATGAAGAGTTAAATAGCGCTATTGACCACAAGAGTACATTTCAAAGAATCACATATACCAACGGTACCAATGACAATATCAACAACAATAATATCAGTAACAATAACAGTAAGGATAACAACAACAACAACACACAACAATATTATTATTATTATGATTATGATGATGATGATGATTATTATTATTATTATAACTCACCACACTAGTGGTGAGTTATAATGTTCTTGTCATTATTATTATTATTATTATTATTATTATATCTTACATGGAAAAGTTTGGAAGGAATGAGAGAGTGTTTTTGATCGGTAATACGAATGGTAAAGTGGGGAATGTGAAGGTGGATGGAATAGTTGGTGAGTGGGGTATGCCTGCTGAGACAGATGGGAATGGCAGTGCGTTAGTGGACATTTGTGCTGGGAGGGGGTTGGTGATAGCCAATACCCTAATCAGGCATAAAATGATCCACAGGTATACATGGCGAGTGATGAGAAGATTGGGTGGTGAACTGAATGAGAGGAAGGCAATGATTGATTATGTGTGTGTGGATGAAAGGATACGAAGATGTGTAATGGATGCAAGAGCTTATAGAGGTTGGGGGTATAAGAGAGAAGTGGAGGAACGATTGGGCAAATATGATTGGGTGCAGATGGGGGACGTGGAAGGTGTGTGCAGGATATTTACAGAAGAAATATGTGCAGTATGTGATGTAGTGTGTGGGAGGAAGAGAAGACGGAGGGGGGTGCAAGGAACAGCATGGTGGACTGAAGAGGTGAGACAGGCTGTGGCACAGAAGAAGAAAGCATACAATGAATGGCTGAGAAATAGGGGCGTGGAAGAAACTGAGAGGCGGAAGATAGAGTTATATGTAGAAAGAAAGAAAGAGGTGAAAAGATTAGTAGAAGAGAGTAAGAAGAGAATGGATGAGGAATTTGGAAGGAATCTGAGTGTAAAGTGGAGGGACTGTAAGAAAATGTTCTGGAAAGAGGTGAAGAGAGTAAGACAGGGTGGAAGTGAGCTTAGAAGGGGAGTGAAAGATAAACATGGTAGATTACTAGTGGAGAAGGGAGAAAAAGTGAGCAGATGGAGAGAACACTTTAAGGAATTGTTGAACATACAGGATGGAAGTAATATGAGTATAAGTGACTGGGGAATGGCTGGGAGAAGGAGGGAGGTGAGAAGACAGGAAGAAATCAGTAGGATAGAAGTTGTGGAAGCAATCAAGAAAGTGAGATTGGGGAAAGCCCCAGGAATTGATGGAGTGTGTGGTGAAATGCTGAAGCATGGGGGAGAGGTTGTAGTAGAATGGATGTAGAAGATGTGTAGATTGGCCTGGGAGGAAGGTAGAGTCCCGGAGGATTGGAAGTCAGGTATAATTATTCCCTTGTACAAAGGAAAAGGGGAAAAAGAAGTGTGTGGTAATCATATGGGCATTTGTCTTTTTAGTATAATAGGAAAAGTGTATGGTAGGATACTTATTGACAGAGTTAGAGAAAGAACAGAAGAATTAGTTGGAGAAGAACAGGGAAGTTTTAGGAAGGGAAGAGGTTGTGTAGATCAGATATTCCTTCTTAGATCTTTAGTGGAAAAGTTTCTAGAGAAGGGAAAGAAGTTGTATGCGGTTTTCATGGATTTGGAGAAAGCATATGACAGGGTGGATAGACAAGGATTTTGGAAAGTATTAAGAATATATGGAGTAGATGGGAAGCTGTTGAATGTTGTGAAGAGTATGTACGATCGTGCGAAGGCTGCAGTGTGTGTGGATGGTGAACTAACTGAATTTTTCTCTTTGAAGGTTGGGTTGAAACAGGGATGTGTCATGTCTCCATGGTTGTTCAATCTGTACATGGATGGGGTAATAAAAGAGGTACAAGGTAGGGTTGTGGATGTTGGAGTGGCCCTGGTGAGAAAGGATAGTGTTTGGAAACTCCCTGTACTGTTGTTTGCGGATGATACTGTGTTGTTGAGTGAAGACGAAGAGGAGCTGCAAGGCTTGGTGGATGAGTTTGGGAGAGTGTGTAAGAAACGGAATCTAAAGGTGAATGTAGGGAAGAGTAAAGTGATGGTCTTTGAGAGAGGTGAAATCAGTGAATGTACAGCGAGGTTGGATGGTGAGGAATTGGAAAATGTGAGTACGTTTAAGTACTTGGGTAGTGTGATGAGTAAGGATGGAGATTTGGAAGGTGAAGTGCTTGAAAGGGTACAGCAGGGAAGAAAGGTTGCTGGTTCTTTGAAAGCAGTGATAAGAAACAGGGAAGTGAGCATGGAAGTGAAAAAGTTACTACATGACAGTATTGTGATACCAACTCTAACCTATGGAAGTGAAGCTTGGACGTTGTTGGAAAGACATAAGTCAAGAGTGAGAGCAGTGGAAATGAGTTATTTAAGAGGAGCCTGTGGAGTTACATGGAGAGACAGGCTGACAAGTGAGGATATAAAGGAGCGTTGTGGTGTGGATGTGGATGTGATAGGCAGCGTTATGAGGAACACACTGAGGTGGTTTGGCCATGTGGAGAGGATGGAGGGTGAAAGACTGACGAAGAGAGTGTATGTGAGTGAGGTGGAGGGGGGAAGAGGGAGGGGGAGGCCGAGGATGAGATGGAGGGATGGGGTGGAAAGGTATATGAGAGAGGGGGATGTGAGTTGGGAGCAGGGCAGTGAAATAGCGGGGGACAGGGCGACGTGGAGGCGTTTTGTTTGTGGCCACTCCAAACGGGATTGAGGCGTTTGGCAATAGATAGATACATTTCTTACAAAGTAGTAAATTCCTTGTATTCGCTCAATTTCGAAGCTACGGCCATCATACTTGGCCATCAGAGTCCCCCAGCTGGCGGCTTCATGTGACCCAGTATCATCCAGTTCCCAGTACTGGTTTTCAGTTACAGCCAAAAACCTATAAAAATAGTCCACTTGCGAATTATCAGAAACTGTTAAAGGCACAAACTTGAAATTTTCATAGGGCATAGCCAAGGTCGGGGAGTAGGTCTGAATGACTATGGGTCCATTTTGGCCAGTAGTTTCTGAGATCACTCAGGGGTCAATGTAAAGTATTTTGAGGTCGATGTGTGCACAGTTTACAAACTCATGATAGAACTGATCTGCAGTCAACAAACTTGGAACATGTATAGAACTTCACACGATGTGCATGCCTACCAAGTATAAATGACCTTGTCCTTTTAACCGCTACACCGCGGGCTTGTTTACCAATGACTTGCGTGTCCCGCGGGGTTATTTGGGCTCCAACAGACTCTCAAAAAATATTTGCCAAAAATCAGTTATTAGTCCTAGAATAATAAAATTATATATGCTTATGGCACATACCTTCAGCTTTCTCCTGGAATGATTGTTGAGCCTTCGTCGGTTACCGTAGGACTTGTGGAGACCTCTGAAGTAGGGTAATGAAGTCTCCACTTTACACTTCCCGACAACCCGTAATATGATTACCACAGCCAGATAAAAACACTATAAACACTATTCTACAATTTTCAAGTAGTTTGGGATCCATACTCAAAAAAAAAAAAAACACTGTGAAAGCAATGGAAATTACGAGCGCGTCTGATCGTCGCACTGGCACTAGTTCACTCTTGGTACTCTGTCATTTATTATTCATAAAACCCCTCACACTTTATATTTCTATTACTATATAACACTTATATATATCTACAGTCTTTATCCATAAGTTTCCTTCAGTAGTATTAGTTTATTGTCACTGTAGGGATTCAATTTCTTTCAGTAAAATACGTAGCATTCACTTTCTCGTCCTGTATACTAGCATTGAGAGTGAATGTCACTTTCATCTTCACTCTCAAAACTCATAGCATTCAGACATGCTAGAGGGAAACTTTCACTTTCACTACTCCTAGGGTATATACTCGTATTCTTATAATACTACTCATTTACATTTCTATTTACGTTCTCTATTTTATTTACGTTATTTACATTTCTATTTTATTTACACTGTGTTATGCACTGTCACTTGAAGTAACTTATAAAACTATTTTCCATTGTTCACGTATATTTACATTCATTACTTTCACTTGCTGTTTACACATTATTTACACATTATTTACAATTCCACTTCCACTGTTTTACTCAATAGAAAGATCGTAGTCACTCTTTTATCAATTGTCAGCCCTTTACCTCTTTCCACACGAGGTTTAGTAGGGGGTAAAGGTCACAGGGCCCTTTGCATGGGGGTGAAAAAGTCCTTGAAGTCAGCAAGAAGAAACATACGTACCCTCACTTCGGAAGATGAGAGAAACTGATAACGGAGGGCCGGGGTGAAGGCCTACTTAGGGGATATTCAGAGCTACCAATGTTAGCTCTTGAAACAGCTATGTCTAGCACTGAAATGATTGGCAGGAAATCTAGACAATACATTATAAATTAGGTAGTTCCAGGTGAATGTAAATATCACTTAGGCTTCTCCCTTCCCTCCTTACATGTATATTTATTACGAAAATAGATTATATGGCATATTTCAAGGGGAAAAAAACAGCGAAAATTAGCGAACGAGTGCACGTGAGGTGTTGTCAGGTGATAATTAGCCAATTCCAGGTGTATGGCACTCTCACTTACCTTATTTCTTTCTTGTATATATTATTTGGTATAAGAATAAGACATAGGGCTTTTTTCAATGGATGAAATCAGTGAAAAATTCCAGGGAAGATTTACTTAGCGTAGCATGGCTGGGCAGGCGAGAGGATAGGGTAATGGAGGGGGGGTAGGGAGGGGAGTCAAGAACGGGGAGAAATGGCTAAATTGTCAACAATGGATGGGAGTACAGATGAAATTAGGAGTGCTGACTAGTGTTGGACATTGGCAGTACTGATAGATGATACAAGCCCCCACTTGGAAGCCCGGGTGAATTCAAAATAACACAGAATCACAAAAGTGACGCCCCGCGGTATGATCCCTTGCTCCCAAGCGTCACGAAAGTGACGCCCCGCGTTTAAGGGGTTAAACCCCCAGGTCACAGCCAACGTTTTTTTTCATTCATTCATTGCCAGACGCCATGTATCCCAAACAGGGTGGCCAACGGCTTAGAGTTAATTGTTTTACAGGGAGGGGCACTAATCCTCCACCAACCCCACTTGACACGTAGGGATGCCAACAGCATCTGGTGTTCCCAGGCGGTCACCCATCCAAGTACTAACCAGACCCAACGTTGCTTAACTTCGCTGATCGGACGGGAAGTGGTGTACTCAACGTGGTATGGCCGGCAAATTCCTAAATATACTTAATTTCTATGGATTACTATTTCAAGCCTCTTGAAATCACCAGCTCTAGGATTGGTATAGACCTTTTCCAGTGACGTCACAGATATCACGTGATTTTGTTTATGACTCCATATTGGACGGCAAACTCCCCGCAGTAATGGCTGTCCAGACAGTGCTATCAGAGATTAAACTACCAGATATATGCAGAAATCTGAATCAACGCCACCAAGATCTGCACAGGAACAAGATAAAGTGTTTGGGGCTAGATCCTTACACCATTTCTCAGGAGAAATTCACCAAGGATTGAGGACCGAAACCAGATCTCTGATATGGCGATCTCTATTACTCTTTGGTAAACACTCCATCAAAGTTCACCGGGGCATTCTTCAAGGTAAAAAGACATGTCATATTGTATATATGCACAATATAGATGGCTGGACAGGGCATAATGGTACTTGTAAATCGTCTTGGTAATCATTAATTATTGACGTGGGGCCACTGGGGGAGGAACTGTATACAATGATTAATCGAGTAGTTAATGAATGGAGTAGGTTTCCCAGTAAGGTACCTAGTTGCTGCCCCCTATTTAGTAAGTTTCAAGCATAGGCTAGATAAGCATATGACAGGTGTGGGATGCATACAGAATTAGTCATTCTTGTATTTATAGTCACACTTCTGCGACAGCTGCCTAGCATGGGCCTGTATGGGCTATTGGAGGGAGGGTAAATTAGTCACACTCTTATGCGAGCTGTTTAGCATGGGCCTATTGGCGTACTGCAGTTATCCTTTCTTCTTAATCTTCAAGTTAGGTCCTAAGTTAGGTTAGGTTAGGTTAGGTTGGTTGGGTTAGCTTGGTTTGGAATTTAAAAAAAATAATAGTTTCCGGCAGAAATAAATATCAGATTCAAATTAATCACACATTAAAACATTAAAAAATGAAAATTTTAAGCTTCTGGGTGAGTTGGGTGTAATTCTGGATTTTTACCAAGAAATATATTTTGGAAATTTCAGTAATTATAGGCCTAGATACATACACACAGCCTATATACTGTATTTTGAAAGTAGTTTTACACAAAATGCATAACTGATGGTATATGCCAAAAACGTCAAAATTACTGTTGAAGTTAACTTTTACATTACAACTGAAACATAACATTGGCATAGATTTTATTAAGGTAATGTATTTCATGCTGATGATTAGGCTACCACAACATAAAACTAAAAGACTTCAACAATATAGTTTTAATGATTTTACATTTTATATTAGCAAAAAAAAAAAATCAGTACTGTTGCCACATATCTGGGAAAAGATAAATATAGGAGACTGTTGATATAAGTACAGATGCATTCATGATTCCCTGGACACATCTGGGGGTATCTGGCATCCTGTTACTACACGACGTAGTATTAATCTATGAATGAAGGCAACGATTTGTGTCGTGCCCGCTGATTGGCTACAGAGGCTTAATTCCATTGGTTACCAGTGTGAGAATAAAAAATTACATTCTAAGCATCTCTAGAGTGTATTGCGTGATATTGTCAGTATAATGGTAGTGATATCACATGATTCAGTCGTACCGAGTAGATGTATCAGCATTATTTACATAAATCTACAGTTGGTTAAACTGTAGTAATATGAGGAACAGCAGCCAATGGCAACCGATGTTACATCTAGTTGGATTCGCTTCAAAGGCTCGAAACAGAATTTATATTGACCAAATTATGTTACAGTATTGTTTCTGCATAGCTAACTGATGTTTAACATGTGCCTCAATCCTCTGTTGCTGTGTCCTAATACTGTTTGAACTAAGGAGCACTACATCATTTCATACAGTTACTGTATAAGGGAACCCTGCGTGTGTGTGTGTGTGTGTGTGTGTGTGTGTGTGTGTGTGTGCTCTTACCTAATTATTCTTACCTAATTGTATATTTACAGGAATGAGTCAAGCTCGTACTGTCCCATGTCTTAAACCATATTTATCGTACATATCCTTAAAATTGTGAATTGTTTTGGCACACTATTTCATTCGGTAGTGCATTCCATTGATCAATTGCTCTATTTGGGAAACTAAATTTCCTTACGTCTTTATCATCTCTCTTCTTGCGCAATTTTTTGCAGTGTCCTCTTGCTGATGCTTCCCCATACGTTAAGTAATCATTTATGTCTATTTTATCCTTCCCTGATATGCATTTATATAGCATAATCATGTTACCTCTTTTCCTTCTCTCCTCTAGTGTTGGTATATTCAGTTTATTTAGTCTTCGTAGCTTAGATCCCTTAAGCTTGGTACCTATCTTGTAGCGGCCCTTTGAACTTTTTCAATCTTGTCTATGTGTTTTTTGAGATGAGGACTCCAGACTACTGATGCATACTCCAGAGTTGGTCTGATGAATGATGTTATTATCTTTCTTAGCATGTCTTCATTTATGTATGTGAATGCTATTCTCATATTTGCACGCAGTGTATACAGTACATGTTCCGTACCTTCTCACTGATGTGGTCTGCCGGAGATAGTCTGTTATTGATAATCACACCTAGGTCCTTCTCTCTTTCTGATGTGTGTAGGGTTTTATTTCCTAACATATAATCCCAATCAAGTCTTTTTCCACTTTTACCAAACTTGATTACATGACACTTGTCCACATTGAATTCCATTTGCCATGTATTACTCCATTTATGAAGATTATTTAATTCTTCTTGTAGCTCTTTACAAGAATCTGTGTTAGTAATTCTCCTTTGTATTTTTGCATCATCTGCAAACATATTCAAATAGCTTTCATTTCCAGTGTTATTGTCTATTTCATTTATATACACTAAAAACATGACTGGTGCCAGCACTGAGCCCTGTTGTACTCCACTAGTCACTTCTTTCCATGATAAGTAATTTCCCTTTAGTACTGTTTTCATTTCTCTTCTTATGAGAAAATCTTGCATCTAACAATACAGTTTGTCTCGAATTCCTCCTTGATGGTACAGTTTCCATAAAAGTCTTTGGTGTGGTACTGTGTCAAATGCTTTCTTGAAATCTAAATAGATACTGTCCACCCATCCTTCTCTTTCCTGTAATGTGTCTGTTACTCTGTCATAGTAGCTCACAGATTAGTAACACATGATTTTCCTTTTCTGAAACCAAACTGTCTTTCTGTTATCATATTGTGTTCTACTAGATGATATACCCAAGCTTTTCTTATAAGTTTTTCTAATACCATGCTTACAACACTGGTTAGTGATACTGGTCGGTAGTTTAGTGGATTTTGTCTATTCCCTTTCTTGAATAAGGGAACAATGTTTGCTTTCTTCCAAATATCAAGTAGTTTACCTTGACTCAAGGATTTCTTGGAAATTAAAAATAATGGTTTACTTAACTCCTTTGCACATTCACATAATACTCAACATAAAATTTCATCAGGACCATTTGCTTTTCCTTTGTCTAATTTACTTAGCTCCTCCTGTATTACTTTTTCTGATGTTTATATATCTGGTAGTATGTGTGGGCATGCATGTTCCACATAATCCCTCTCAATTTTTTTCCTCTGTAAAAACTGATTGGAATTTCTTATTTAGTGCTTCACAAATATCCTTCTCTTGTGTATAGGTGATTCCCTCGTCCGTAATGGATTGTATTTTATCTTTTACTTTGGTTTTGCTTCTGATGTAGCTATAAAATAGCTTCGGTTGATCACTACTTTTATTTATTATATCCTCCTTGAACTGTTTTTCGGCTTACCTCCTTATTCTTGTATAGTCGTTTCTTGCCTGTTTGTAATTATTATATGCCATTTCACTATTGTGTCTTCTGTATCTATTCCACAACAAATCTCTTTTTTCTTTTGATTTTTTACATTCTGTATTGAACCATTTCTTTATTTTCTTTTCTGCTTCTTTGTGCTTTGGGATGTACTTCTGGACTCCTATTTCATAGTGTTCACAGAATTTTTTATATATAGCATTTAAATCTTGTCCTCTAAGCTCCTTTCCCCAATCAATTTCTAAGAAGTACTTCTTTAGGTCATGATAGTTTCCCTTTTTATAGTTGAGGCTCTTTTTGTAACTTTCATTGCTGTTAACTATGTCATATGCTATCCTGAAGTTGCAATTTAGTACTGCATGGTCGCTTTTACCGAATGGAGAGTGGTATATTAAATTGTCAATATCGTTTTCTTGCCTAGTAAATATGAGATCTAGCATTGAGGATACATCGAGTCCTCTTTTTCTGGTGCTTTTCCTTACATGTTGCGTTAGAAAAAACTCTTGCACGAGATCCAATAGCTTTTGGTCCCAACAGCTTTCTTGGCTTATTATATCTAGAGTATTCCACTTTATATTTGTATTAAAATCTCCAGTTAGTATAATTCTTTCCGATTTCTCTTCCATTTTATGTAGTAATGATTTTAAACTCTGAATTGTACTCTCTGTCAGGGCCTCATACTCTTCTCTTTCCAATGTGTTTGACTTGGGTGGCATGTACAAATTGGCTACAATTACTTTCCCTTCAGTTGTATTGATCTCTACTGCAATCAGTTCTACTTGTGAGGGTATATCTAGTTCTAGTTCTTTGACTTTTAGATCTTTCTTAGTTAATATCATAATTCCTCCTCCTTTTTTTAAGTTCCTATCTCTTCTCCATATATTATATTCCCCTAAGTTTAGGATGTCCTTTGATAGCCTTGGTGTTAATTTTGTTTCAGTTAGGAATATTATATGTGGTTCATTTTCTCTGACATAATCATTCATCTCTAATAATTTAGATACCATTCCATCCACATTTGAGTACATCAACTTAATCATTTTGTTTATATACTTGTCATGACTTGGTTCTACTACCTTCCTCCTTTTTATTCCCTTCTGTTTATGTACCACTTTCGTACCTGCAATCCTATTACTTTGTAAAAAATTGTATTCTCCTCCTCCTCGGATCTTCCCTCATTTTTTGTTTTTGCTTCCTCCCTCTTCTCTTTCAGTAATTCCAGTTCCTCTTGTGTTAGGCATCTTTTTATCCATACATTTCTGAACTCCTCTTTTTCCATAAGATTCTTTGCATTTTTTAGTATCTCCTCCACGGTGTTTACATTCTGGAAGGTTACCTTTAAGGGTCTTCACTTGCTTCTCTCGTATTTCCCTAACCTTTTGTGTTCCTCTATGTCTTTACTACAGATTTCCTCTGATACTTCTTTCAATATGTTCATCACATTTGCCATCTCCTTTTTGTCTCTTGAGATCTTGTTTTTTACTTCTTCCTCTTCTATACCAGTAATTACTATAGATTTGTTGATATCTACTGAATCTCTAACTTAGGATTGTTTTGGATTATTCGTTTCACTTCCTTTTTAATGCTTTTTTCTTCCACCCTTGTTTCTAAGTCTTTCTTTACTTTCACCATTTCAGCATAAGTGGTTTCCACATCATTTTTGTAGCTTTGCACAGCTTCATTCACCTGTGTTATCTTCTCCTCAATATCACTGCTCTGGTCTATCAGACTGCTTACTTGCCTAATTGTCTCTGTATCATTTTTGAATAATACACTCGTGGTTGACTAATGTACTTGCCTTTTCACTAATTTTTCTCCTAAGTGAACCCAGTTCTACTGTCAGCTCACCTATGATTATGTCTTTCTTGTTGACTTCCTTTCCTAATTTTTCTATTTCTTCCTTTTGCAAGTGCATCTGTTTCTTAATTTCATCAACCTCATTTTGAAAAGCCGTCTCTAACCTGTGTACTCGTTCAACCAGTTTATTGTGAGTCTCCATTTCAACCAGTTCTTGGTAGAAATCATCGTCCTGCTTTCTATCTTTATCCCTTTTCTTTTCCAGATTTGGTTTACTAAAGTATGTGGTCATGTTGCAATACTAAAAGCACATATGGTACTTACATTCCCTGGGGCAGTTGTAGACAAAACAAACGATCAGCTGATTGTGCGCATTCTTACTCTAATTTTTCTTTTCTGAACAAGTCTTGCTTTAAAATTTCTTCTTTATATATATATATATATATATATATATATATATATATATCTATATATATATATATATATATATATATATATATATATATATATATATAATGTGTGTGTGTGTGTGTGTGTGTGTGTGTGCGTGTTGGAACTTCACGGAGGGCAGCGTCTGCTCTTTTCACACTACCATTTTTATAATTTGATTCATAATTGTAGAAATTATTACTTATTTTCCATTGACAGCGATCCTGTATGTGTTAATACACACACACACACACACACACACACACGTAGATCATACAGTATAAGCAATAGGGTTTGCTTTGGATAACGTGAGCGTCGCTTGCTTGAACAATTGTTTCTCCCCGTGCTCCGATGTTTCGGCCACAGACATTTAGGCCAAGAATGTTTGAGCCATGGGCCACCACCCTAGGATGTTTTGGCCACGGAAGGTAGGGCATAGGTTAGGTTAGGTTAAGGTTCACAACACTTCACACTTCAAAACGTCCTAGGTTGGTGTCCCATGGCCCAAACTTCCGTGGCCGAAACGTCCTACATTCGTTTCTCCCTGTAACTGGGCAACAGTCCGGTATTTTATTTCAGGATAATAGTAATTCTTTGCATAAGTGTATGAATCGCACTTAAGTTATGATTCGAATTTGTGCATTAAAATACTGATCGGTGACCTCAAAAGCAGTCTTTAATCTAATAATGTGGCGCACAGTACGAAACAAGGTATAAAGATGGCCATCCCGCTCAGGTTAGGCTCGTAGAGCCCACGTTTTAAGTTATACAGGGTTACGCTAATAATGAATAATTACTAAATGGAGATCGGTATGCCTATATGATATCCGCTGATGCTAATCAAACACTCACCCATGACGACACAAGGACGCAGGAACCTGTAGGGTTCGATTTACTCTCTCGTAAAAGAATATGTATAAACAAATAAATTATAAATGACAGAGAAGCATTCGGGAGCCGAATGCTAATTGTCCACCAGAATATGTTTGGCCAAGTCCAAGATTTTGGCCCTGAAGGTTTCATGTTGATAGCTCAAGCTATTCATGAAATATGATGGTGTTAAAGGCTGGCGATAAACACTAGTTGACTTCTGACAGCCATATTGGTGACCTTGACCTTGACCCCGAGTGCCCATTTTCGAACTCGACCACGATTTTGGCCATATCTTGATACTCTAAAGGTTTCATATTGATTTCTTAAGCCGTTCATGAGATACAGTGGAAACACACACACACACACACACACACACACACACACACACACACACACACACACACACACACACACACACACATGGGGTTTCGTTATACAGTAACTGTATGAAATGATGCAGTGCTCCTTAGGTCAAACAGTATTAGGAAACAGCAACAGAGGATTGAGGCACATGTTAAACATCAGTTAGCTATGCAGAAACAATACTGTAACATAATTTGGTCAATATAAATTCTGTTTCGATCCTTTGAAGCGAATCCAATAGATGTAACATAGGTTGCCATTGGCTGCTGTTCCTCATATTACTACAGTTTAACCAACTGTAGATGTATGTAAATAATGCTGATACATCTACTCAGTACGACTGAATCATGTGATATCACTACCATTATACTGACAATATCACGCAGTACACTCTAGAGATGCTTTGAATGTAATTTTTTATTCTCACACTGGTAACCAATGGAACTGAGCCTCTGTAACCAATCAGCGGGCACGACACAAAACGTTGCCTTCATTCATAGATTAGTACTACGTCGTGTAGTAACAGGATGCCAGATACCCCCAGATGTGTCCAGGGAATCATGAACGCAACTGTACATTATTTATCCTCTTATTTGTAGTTAAAGTATATTTGTACTATGTGAAAAATGTGTAATCAACTGGAGCATGTATATATTGACAGTTTTGCTTTCTGTGGAGCAACATTCATTTCTAAACAAAATAGAAAATTATAAATAGCAGTACTAGTAATTATGCTTTAGTTGTAACTGAAACACTGTTTAGCACACGGGCTCACAATGGTGTATAACAGTTTTATACTGAAATGTTGAACAATGTTCTGTACTGCACTATCATTAAAATCATCCACCATGACACAAATATCAGTTTCAAATGAATCACACTGAAAACATTGAAAAAATAAAAATATAAGCTTTAACCCCCGGGTTCAAATCCCGCTGAGGCAGGGAACAGTTTAAGGATTTGAATTTCATAAAATCAGACTTTACTGATCTACCAGAAGACCCGCCGACATGTCGTAAAAATTCCCCGCTAATACCAATACATCAGTCCTATATGAGACAGCCCTTTCGGGACTTTGGCGAAAGCTTTGCCATTGCACTTGACATCTCAAAGGCTTTCGATCGAGTCTGGCATAAACCTTTAATTTCCAAACTGCCCTCCTACGGTTTCTATCCTTCTATCTGTACCTTCATCGCTAGCTTCCTTTCTGGTCGTTCTATAGCTGCTGTCGTAGACGGCCATCGTTCTTCTCCTAGATCTATCAACAGTGGTGTTCCTCAGGGCTCTGTCCTATCACCAACTCTCTTCCTTTTATTCATCAATGATCTTCTAAGCTGTACATCTAACCCTATCCACTCATACGCTGATGACTCCACCCTTCACCTTTCCATTCGGTTCCCGCAACGCCCATCTCAACAGTTACTTCAAGAAACAAGGGATGAGGCTATGGCACACCTAATGTCTGACTTGGCTCATATCTCTGACTGGGGTAAAAATAATATGGTTGTCTTTAATGCTTCTAAGACTCAGTTCTTACACCTATCAACCCGACAAAATCTTCCACAGGTATACCCACTAATGTTTAATAATATTCAGATTAATCCTGCATCATCCTTGAACATGCTTGGGGTTTCATTTACTCGGGACTTATCTTGGAAAGATCATATTACATCTCTTGTAAAATCTGCTTCCAAGAGATTGGGTGTGCTAAGCCGACTCCGCTCTTTCTTTACCCCTGCACAATTGTTGACTCTATACAGGGGTTTTATCCGCCCCTGTGTGGAGTACAACTCTCATGTGTGGGGAGGCTCCCCACATACAGCTCTTCTCAATAGGGTGGAGTCAAAGGCTTTTCGTCTCATTAACTCTCCTCCTCTTACTGACTCCCTTCAACCTCTGTCTCTTCGCCGCACTGTTGCATCTTTATCTCTTTTCTATCGCTGCTTTAATGGTCACTGCTCCTCTGAACTGTCTGCTTGCATTCCTCCACCTCTACGACGGGCGCGTAGCACCCGTCTGGCAGCAAACTCTCATCCCTTTTCTGTCCAACTCTCTAATGCAAGAGTTAACCGTTACTCCCAGTCTTTCATTCATGCAACAGGTCAGCTCTGGAACTGTCTCCCTCTGTCTGTATTTCCTCCTGCCTATGATCTCCAGTCTTTCAAACGCAGTGTGTCCAGGCATCTCAAAATGATCGGATCTTGAATTTGGCTCTCTATTGTATTTTGTTTTTCTCTTGGAGGGAACTGTTACTGCGGGCTCATGGCCTTTGGTTCCTTCTTCCTCGCATTAAAAAAAAAAAAAAATGTATTCAGTATGGACGATGGGTGTTAGCGCCGAAGTGGTGACATGTAGAGGTGTATGGTATGTAGGAGGACTACTGGGCCTTGAAATCAGGCTGTGAAGCCTATGCCCAGAGTCGGTCACATTAAAAAAAAAAAAAAAAAAAAAAAAAAACTAACCTAACCAAACTTAACCTAACCTCCTTACCTAACCTAACCTAACTTTAAGTATGACCTAACTTGTAATTTAACTGGTTTTACTTAGGCATCTAACATTCTTGACCATCACTGCTATGTCCGATTTGGTTTGGGTGAAACTCTGGAATAAAAACAAAACAAGACCTGTGACATGGGCCCTCCCCCCCCTTTTTGCACACGCACACATGCCTGTGTGGGTCTTTTGCTCTGTGACATTAACATAATTAGGATATCCCAGGAACCTACAACTACTAAGAACAGTAAGTATGCCCGTATCTGCTCATAAATCATCAGCTCACCTGATATGAAATGCTTGCTAGAGTGGCGGGAGTAGGCCGTCAGCTGCCAATTCTCCCTCTTCATGGTAGCTATTCAGTTCTGTTGCCTTTCCTCATTGGCTAGAAAGCAGTAGAATTGTACCTCACTTCCAGTTTTCTACCTTGCCTTACAGCTGAAGGAACAACAATGTAATGTCATTGTGGATTCTGCAATTCTTTCTCTCTAGACGTCCGACAAATTGCCGTCCAATATGGCGTTGTAAACAAAAGTCACATGACTCGTGATGTCACGTGGAAAAGATCTATCGGAGAATAAATCAGCCCTTGCAGCCTAACTGAGAAAGAAATTGGAAGACCTTGTCATGTGGCGATTTGCTGACTACCAATTATGAATGCCCATGGCCAAAAACTAAAGGTCACAGCCGAGGTCAAACTTCAACTCTACAATAAAAAAAAAAATGAGCTTCAATCACCAAACTTGGTACGCTTGTAGAGCTTCATGTGCTATGCATGGCTACAAAGTATGAATGTCCTTGACCCAAAATTCAAGGACGCAGCCATGGTCAAAGTTATAAAAAAAAAATGCTTATTTTTTATGTACTAAGATCACATGCACAAGATGGATGACATTGTCATGTGGTGATTATTATAATTGAAAACAGCAATTTCTGTTTTTTAGTTATTATTATTCTTTATTATTATTATTATTATTATTATTATTATTACTATTATTATTATTTTAACTCATCAAAGCAATGGTGTTATATTGTTGTTGTCAATATTATTATTATTATTATTATTATTATTATTTTTATTATTATTATTGTTGTTGTTGTTGTTATTATTATTATTATATTTTATTATTATTATTATAATTTCTATCCATTCCCAAACGCCTTAATCCCGTAGGGGGTAGCCACAAACAAATCGCCTCCATGTCGCCTGTCCCCCGCCATTTCACTGCCCTGCTCCAAGCTCACACCCCCCTCTCTCATATACGAGTACCTCTCCACGGGATCCCTCCATCCCATCCTTGGCCTCCCCCTCCCTCTGCCCCCCTCCACCTCACTCACATACACTCTCCTCATGAGTCTCTCACTCTCCATCCTCTCCACATTGCCAAACCACGTTAATGTGTTTCTCTTAATGCTTCCTATTACATCCACATCCACACTATAACGCTCCTTCACATCCTGGTTTGTCAGTCTGTCTCTCCATGTGACTCCACATGCTCCTCTCAAATAACTCATTCTTCTGCTCTCACTCTTGATTTCTGTCCCTCCAACAAGGTCCAAGCTTCACTTCCATACGTTAGAGTTTGTATCACAATACTGTCACGTAGTATCTTTTTCACTTCCATGCTCACTTCTCTGTTTCTTATCACTTCCTTCAAGGAACCAGCAACCTTTTCTCCTTGTTCTACCGTTTCAAGCACTTCACCGTCTAAAACTCCATTCTTACTCATCACACTACCCAAGTACTTAAAAGCACTCACATTTTCCATTTCCTCATCATCGAACCTCACTGTACATTCACTGACTTCACTTCTCTCGAACCCCATAATTTTACTCTTCCCTACATTCACCTTTAGATTGCATTTCTTACACATTCTCCCAAATTCATCCACCAAGTCTTGCAGCTCCCCTTCGTCTTTAATTAACAACACAGTATCAGAAGCAAATAACAGTACAGGGAGTGTCCAAACACTACCCCTTTCACTAGGGCCACCCCAACATCCAATGCTCTACCTTGTATCTCTTTTATAACCCCATCCATATACAGATTAAACAACCATGGAGACATGGCACACCCATGTTTCAATCCAATCTTCAAGTAGAAAAAGTCACTCAGTTCACTATCCACATGCTCTGCAGCCTTAGCATCCTCATAAATACTCTTCACGGCATTCAACGACTTCCCATCTACTCCATATATTCTTAATACTTTCCACAATCCTTGTCTCTTCACCCTGTCATATGTTTTCTCCAAATCCACGAAGGCCTCCTACAACTTGTTTCCCTTCTGTAGAAACTTTTCCACTAAAGATCTAAGAATGAATATCTGATCTATGCAACCTCTTCCCTTTCTTAACCCTCCCTGTTCTTCTCCAACTAATTACTCTGTTATTTCCCAAACTCTGTCAACAAGTACCCTACCATATACTTTTCATGTTACGCTAAGAAGACAAATGCCCCTGTGATTAGCACATACTTCTTTTTTTCCTTTTCCTTTGTACAGGGGAATGATTATACCTGACTTCCAATCCTCAGGAAATCTACCGTCTACCCAGGCCAATGTGCACATCTTCCTCGTCCATTCTACTACTGTCTCTCCCCCATGCTGCAGCATTTCACCACACACTCCATCAAATCATGGGGCTTTCAACATTTTAACTTTCTTCATTGCTTCATTATTATTATTATTATTATTATTATTATTATTATTATTATTATTGTGGTAGGTGGGGAACTCACCATCCACTCACTAGATGTAGTGCTGCTCTTGGGTGTCTGCTCTTTCCTCTCCTCCATCCTTCTTTCCTTCAATTCTCTTCTTTCCTTCACTCTCCTCGTCCTTCTGCCTGCGGGAGACTTTACACTCCCTCTTCTGCCTTTCTTTCCTTCATTTTTCCTCTTCCTTCTGCCTGTGGGTGACTCTACACAGAGTGACAAGCCAACTGGTTTACTATGCTGGGCGGGAACCATATACACCATATTTAGGTGCCTGGTGGTTTAATGAGTAATTACAGAGCTCCAGTCAGATTGAGCCGGTGAAGGTTTATATCCAAAGGGTGGTTGGAATTTATTGTTCACGTAATGCCACTCAGGGATGAGTGAGGCTGGTCACCCTCATCTTAAATGTCAAGACCAACTTACCTAGCCCTGGGCTCCTATGCTCCTCACGGGGCAATATGGGATTGGGTGATGATGATGATGAATGATGATGATGATGATGATTATTATTAGTAGTAAAGTAGTAGTTCTAGTAGTAGTAGTACTTCGTATGAAGAAGTAAACTGTTTGTATTCACTCAGTTTTAAAGCTATGGTCATCATACTTGGCCATCTGAGTCCCTCAGTATCATCCAGTTCCCAGTATTGGTTTTCCAGTTACAGCCAAAAACCAGATTTGAGGCACCCCGAATTATAATGGCTACCCGCGTCACCTCACCCAAAACCCTGATAATGTGGTATAGCACCATACTGAGGTGTCTACTTTCGTCTGGGAGTGGTTTGGTGTCCGTTCGGCCACTGTATGTAAGGGTGAGAATCATCCAAATCAAAACATTCCTCTCAACCATCGATGCATTTGGCTCTGTCCTGAGCATTTAATCTCAATAAGGGGGGCTGCCCCCCCAGTCAGAACTAATGGTGGTAGTGCAAGATGGGCAGCCCTTACAGTTCAGAAATTTCCTCTTGGAAAATCCCGATTAACAAGGACAGCTGAACCCGTGCGGGTCCCTTCCCTGGCATGTGAGCGGCACCAGCCATTCACTCCGCTCCTGTTACGCTCTTAGTCAACGGGAGCCCAGTATGCAGGCCGCCATGATAGTCCCTTTTGTTTTGGCTCCCGTGGGTAGCATAGCAAAGGACCTTCTGCACTTTCATGCATTTTCCTTGTGATTTTCGAGTGTTACGTTCACCAACGATGTCCCAGCAGCATGAGGCACCAGAGGAGTGTTGCAGGGCCATCTGCTCTTGCCCAAGTGAGTGATAGTGGGGAGAAGGATGCTACTCTAGGCAAACGTGCCTTCTATTGGATGGCGAAGTCTAGTGACTCTGACCTTGACTACCCCATGTATGTGCCAGAGTATACAGACATTAGTGGCAACTACCCTATCTCATACGATAGTGAGAGTGGTGATATTGTAGTGGTGATGAAGGTGTTAGTGGAGGTGTTGAATGTGTTAGTGGTGGTGGTGGTGAAAGTGAGAGTGCTGGGGAGAGCAGTCATGTGGAAGTACTGGGCAGGCCTAGTAGTGATGGTGGTAGTGATGGTCAGTACACTGAAAAGTGGGGCTGAGTAAGGTCATGGCAACAAAATGTGGCAAAGAAACTCCATAACCTTGGCCTTGAGTATGTGAGCCATGTCACCAAGAAACTTGTGCCTGCAAGGAAAATTGGTGCTTTCTGCTCCTGCTTCTAAAAAGTGGGGAGGGAGAATGTTAAAAATATTTTAAAAGTTTTTGGGCTGCGGGTGATTACAAAGCCCAGAATTCATACCTACATCCCTTAATCGTGAGGAGGCTGTGAAGAGAAAACATTCACATAAGGAAGTCACCCAGAGGCCAGTGTTGTACAGTACACAATCCATGTGAAGGTGAACCAGAGGGATGGTCAGGTGTACAGGAAGGCCTTAATGTCGAACCATGGCCTGAGTGAGAAAAAAGTGAGGCTGCTCATACTGAAGAGAAAAACATCCCCTCATGGTACACCCATTCCTGACAGGCGGGGCCATCACCCATCAGGTAGGGCGATCACTGGTGAAAGGCTGGAACATGTGCACCAACACAGAGTTATGTGGATGAATGAGAAGTACGATGGTGAAGAGAAAGTGTCAGAACGATTTTAACATGATACTTTTGTGATGGACTACAATATTGTGTTTCAAGCCCCGAGAACAGACGTTTGCAACACCTGTGCAAAGTATGAAACAATGATAAAAAGTGAAGCAGGTGAGCAGGGCAAAACTGTGGAGCTTGAGTTAAGTCTGACAGAGCACAAATCCATTGCACAGGTGTCACGGGACCTTCTCCGCCAGAATGAGCAGGTGTTGCAAAGCAGTGATGACACGAACTTGAAGGTGGTGTGCATAGACCTTCAGCAGATTCTGCCATGCCTACCTCTCAGTACTGGCATTGCTTATTATAAAGGTAAAATGTGGGTCTCTGATATAAATGATAAGGAAGAGACAATGTTTGTGTGGGACGAGGTTACTGCCAGACGAGGGTCGGACAAGATGGCAAGCTGTATGCTGAAGTGGCTTGACAGGAAAATGGATCAACAAGGGCAGGATTTTGTGCATCCGTGCATTTTCTGCAATAACTGTGTGGGACAAAACAAAAACATTAACATGCTCCTCACAGCACTGCAGCAAGTGTCCAGCAAGCATTTGCTCTGTGTGGAGTTTATGTTCATGACAAGTGGACATTCCCTACCTGCCCTGTGACCGAGCCTTTGGGTCCATAGAAAAACGGATCTGGAAGGCTGAGTCCACTGCCAAACACAAGGACTACATCGACATCATCCAATCAGCATTAAGAAGAAGTTCCTGGTTGTGGCAATGCAATGTCAGGTCTTCATAGACGTGAAAGCACTCCAGGCGCCACTTCACGATGAAGTGCCCCTGGGTTTGCACTGGCATGTCAGCAGGTGGTAACCCAAGCCTGCCCCGAAGGTTACATTATCAAGAATGATTATGTCCTTGCTGACACCGAGGCTGACATAAAAAAGATAGGGCTGATGAAGGGGAGTGGTGCCAGGAGTTTGCAGTCATTCAGCCTGGCAAAGTACCAGCTCACCTGCAAAGACCCTGATGCCTGATTCCTGTCTTTTTTTTTACACGAGGAAGAAGGAACTAAAGGCCGCGAGCCCCGCAATTATTGTTCCTTCCAAGAGAAAAACAAAATACAAGAGAGCCAAATTCAAGATCCGGTCATTTTGAGATGTCTGGACACACTGCGTTTGAAAGACTGGAGATCATAGGAAGCAGGAAATACAGACAGAGGGAGACAGTTCCAGAGTTGACCTGTTGCATAAATGAAGGACTGGGAGTAACAGGGGGAGGCGGTGGCTGAATCGGTAGAGAGGCGGCCTGCAGTCCTGATGGACCCAGGTTCGAATCCCGGCTGGGGCAGGGAACAGTTTAAGGATTTGAATTTCATAAAAGCAGACTTTCCTGATCTACCAGATGACCCGCCAACATGTCATAAAAGTACCCCCGCTAATACCAATACACCAGTCCTGTATGAGACAGCCCTAGCATGTATTCAATGTGGACAGTGGGTGTTAGCGCCGAAGTGGTGACATGTGGAGGTGTAGGAGGACTACTGGGCCTTGGGATAGGCTACTGCCCCCGAGATATAGGCCCTGAAGCCTTTGCCCAGAGTCGGACACAAAAAAAAAAAAAAAAGTTAACTCTTGCATTAGAGAGTTGGACAGAAAAGAGATGAGAGTTTGCTGTTAGACGGGTGCTATGCGCCCATCGTAGAGGTGGAGAAATGCATGCAGACAGTTCACAGGAGCAGTGACCACTGAAGTAGCGATAGAAAAGAGATAAAGATGCAACAGTGCGACGAAGAGACAGAGGTTGAAGGGAGTCAGTAAGTGGAGGAGAGTTAATGAGACAAAAAGCCTTTGACTCCACCCTATTGAGAAGAGCTGTATGTGGGGAGCCTCCCCAGGGGTGGATAAAACCCCTGTACAGAGTCAACAATTGTGCAGGGGTAAAGAAGGAATGGAGTCGGTTCAGTGCACCTAATCTCTTGGAAGGAGATTTTACAAAAGATGTAAATTGATCTTTCCAAAAAAAATCCCGAGTAAATGAAACCCCAAGCATGTTCAAGGATGATGCAAGATTAAGCTGAATATTATTAAACATGAGTGGGTATACCTGTGGAAGATCTTGTCTGGTTAATAGATGTAAAAACTGAGTCTTTGACGCATAAAAAACAACCAGATTATTTTTACCCCTGTCAGAGATACGAGCCACGTCAGACATTAGGTGTGCCATAGCCTCATCCTTTGTTTGTTGAAGTAACTGCTGAGATTGACGTTATGGGACGTCTGAGGAGAAGTGACAGGATTTACGTGTTCTGGCTGGACTTCTTGGGGACCAGGCCAAGGCATGGTTTACTGCCCTCCTTGAACACCAGGATACCCTGAGGGCGGCAGATGGTGGCAATGAGGACACAGAAGAGACACTAGAGGATCCTGATGACATCCTCATGGACTATGTGTCTGTGAAATAGTGCCATACCTCCAACACCATGCCATTTGGCCCTACTATTGATGACCCTGACCTCTTAATGGACTATGCTTAAGGATAATGAATGGATTACAACACAACCTACTCTATCATACACCCACTGGTAAGTGTTTATGTAACTACTATCCATAATAATAGAAATAATACAACTAAGTGCTTATTAGTATAGAAATTTATAAGGACTTATTGTTTTTACTATTATTGTATTATTACTATCGTTATCATCATCAGTACCATGACTGATAATGACTGTCACTACTAATAATACTGATAGTACTAGCACTGTAATAAGTTCATTTTTATTATTATTATTATTATTATTGTTGTTGTTGTTGTTGTTGTTGTTGTTCTTATAGGTGGCTAAGTTAGGAGTTCATTAACCCTGGATCAGCAACCATTAATAGTAGTAGTGGTACAGTTTTAGTATTATTATTATGATTATTACTGGTGCCTGTGTTTGGTTTAGTCATGCAAAATTACAGTGCAATCAGCAATGGTATTCTCCTTGGTTAGTTTTCGCCATTATTTTCTTTTATAGTAATAGTACTAATGAAGAAATCAAAACCCCAAAGAAAAACACAATGAAACATTAAGCGAGTGTTGTGAGTGACAGAAAACGGCAGCTTGCTGCTAACACTCGAGAGAATTGCGGTGTACAGGAGTGAAATGGTGCGAGTCGCCCTTATGCATTTTCATCCATTTCCAACATTTTTTTTTACACCGTTCGGTATTGTTATTATTATTCTTTCTGTGTTTTTGTGCATTGCTAGTTATCAGTCATCATTACCATCTACAATGACAACAGCAAATGCACACGAAATTTGATTGAACTTCCAAAACCATGACAGATGATGCAGGATACACTCCTTTTTTTACCCATGCTATTTGTGTGTCATTATAAAAAAAAGAAAAGAAAAGACAGTATTATGATCTTCAATGATTCATGCTTATTTTGAAACTAAAATAATGTAATATCATTTGAGCTAACAAAGTTATGGTTGTCAGACATTCATCAAACTTTGAGTGCGTTTTCTCAAGTTTTTTACTTTGGCGCACGCAGCCCACATAACATGGAGCACCTCCTATAAAAATAGTCTATTCATGGATTCTCAGAAACTGCCAAAGTTATAGGCTAGAAATTTTTGACGGATATGGCCAAGGTCTGAGAGCAGGTCTGAAATGACCATGGGTCCATTTGGGCCAGTAGTTTCTGAGAACCCCGTGGGATCAATGGTAAGTAGTCTTGGGAAATTAAGTGCAAAATTTAAAAAAATATATATATAATTAAGGTACAATCACCAAACCTGGAATATAGAACTTGATATACTAAGCATGGCTACTAAGTATGAGTTACCTTAACCCTAAACTGAAGGTCGCAGCCAAGGTTTCAGTCCCAAACAAGCTTCATTCCGTAGGGAACATTATCTAAAACCTATTCAAAGCACCAGGACCACCGTTTCAGTATTGTAGAATAATATGGCTGCTGCAGTCCAACTGAGGAAGAAAATGGACGACCTTGCCATGAGGTGAATTGCTGGCTACCAAACTCAAGGTCACAGCCAAGGTCAAAGTTCGATTGCACAATTTCAACAACCAAGATATAACTGAGCTACATCACCAAGCTTGGTATTATAGAACTTCATATGGTAAACATTTTTGCCAAGTATGAATGACCTTACCCCAAACCTCAAGGTCACAGCCAAGGTCAAAGTTCAAAATCTGTCTATTCCATATGTACTAAGGTCACAGCCAAGGTCAAAGTTCAAACTCTGCCTATTTTATATGTACTAAGGTCAATGTACTAAGGTCACATGCACAAGACGGTTGGCCTCGTCATGTGGTGAGTTATTGATATTGCTAATGAGAATTTCAGTTTTATTATTATTATTATTATTATTATTAATTATTATTTTTATTATTATTATTATTATTATTTTAATTATTATTATTATTATTATTGTTATTTTTTCCAACTATAAACAATAAAAATATCACTAATAACAATAATAATAAAAATAATAATTACAATAATAAAACAAGAACAATAAAAATAATAGTAACTATAGGCTCCCCCAACGGGAGAATCACACCAGCAGCGAGCCGATACATATCTAGCATGGCTCGGAATATGACCTAGACCTTGACCTACTTTCATTAATTTCGAACACCTGTAAAATTTTTTGATATCTTGAGTGGTTGCGAAATTATCACGCTAACAGACACACAGACAGACAAACTGAAAACAATACCCGTAGCAGATTATCGTGCCTACTATACATCTGTAAAATTTTTTGATGATATCTAGAGCAGATGCGAAGTTATTGTGGTAACAGACACACAGACCTTGACCTACTTTCACCAGTTTGAAACTCTTGATCTAGTTTTTTTTTCTCTATTACATACCTGTAAAATTTTGTGGTCATATCTTGAGCAGCTGTGAAGTTATCTTGGTAACAGCCACACAGACCTTGACCTACTTTCACCAGTTTCAAACTAGTGATCTATTTTTTTCCCTAATACACACTTGTAAAATTTTCTGATATCATGAGTGGTTGCAAAGTTATTATGTAACAGACACTCAGACAGGCAGACACACAGACAAATTGAAAACAATACCACTTTCACTCTCACGGCTGGTAACAAAAATAGGAAACGCTGGCTTGTTGCACCCCTCTACTTGACCAATCAAATACCCCCACCTCCCTACACACCTAACCAAGCACACACTGGTCCTAACCCCCCCCCAAGCTCTTCTTTTAAACATGGGATAAGAAGAACGCCTTGAGGACACATAACCTGGGCCCTCCAGATTCCTTGTGCAGGTCACATTGAAGTCTCTGGTATTATATATTTTTTTCACTTCATTATTTTCACAAAAACCACTTAAGACACAGCATTCTACTTATCAAAAGACACCATTTCACTACAATATACATAACTGTGAAATTTCATGATTATATTGAGTACTTTCTGAGTTCTGGCCCAGAAACTAAATCTCTATGCCCGGCCAGTTGCCCTGCCACCCAGCTCTATGGACAGATACCTCTTGATCCCAATGATAACACCCTCCTCTGACTTTGTCAGCTGGAGAGGAAAAACAATATTATTGACAACAAAAAAATATCAAAAACAATAACAGCATTAACACTAACATACTAATACAGTAGTGATAAAACAACAACAATATTAATGCAACTACTACAACTACTACTACTACCATTACTACCACTACTACTACTACTGCCACTACTACTACTACTACCACTACTACTATTACTACTACTACTAATAACAATAATATGATTAAAGTGATGAAGACATTGACGAGGACGTTAACGATGTCGAGGATGATGAATACGACAACAATCATTTCAACCGGCAGTCTGGTTTGTACACGCAGTGGACGAAAGAATCACTAGAAGCTGCTGCTCGTGGGAGCCGGATACAGCAGCGAGAGGAGCACAGGAGACAGCAGAAACAGGACAGCATCTCAGACAACCCTGCCCCCACTACCACGCTGAGGAGTCTGACTATCACACACATGCAGGGTCCTCTATTGCTCTTAGCGTTGGGTCTTGTCCTCGGATTGGTAGCCTTTGTCCTGGAGAAGTTGCTATGTCAGTCACCAGTTTCTCTTTCAAGGCAGGATGCTACCCACTGACTTTTGGCTAAATGGCTATTTCTTCTCCTCTTTCTGGCTGAACCCAGAATATGTTATGTGGCATCTTTTTGCTTCGTGTACTCCTTCATTTGTTGTTATGCACTATCACACACATATACACTACGCTAGTCTACTCAGGTTTCATCCTAGGTGTTAGTGAATTTGTACTGGAGAAGAAACTGAGTCCACTTGCTCCTACACACTGACTATATTATACATACAATGTCCTTTAATATTTGTCGTGTTTGTTTCTTATACTAGGTTCTGCGTTTTTTTCAGGGAGTGGTTGCCAAGTCCTTCACTTCGTTCTGTTTTATAGTGGTAGATTACATACATTACGTAAAAAGTTTCATATACTATCCTCTCTTGCGCCTCGTGCTGGGTCTGGGGCTTGTCATTCGCCGCTACTTACTATCACCCACATTTCATACTCCTGTTCTTCGGTTTCGTAATTGATACAACGGTCTTTGTGTCGGTGAGGTTGATGGTTCAGTTACCTTATTCTCTTTTACAGTGAGAGGTTACTAAGTTATGGCTTAAAAGAGTTATTAATTACCCAGTATACTGCGACCTTTATACTACTAATGTTCCTGCCCAGTTCACTTAATATTATACACTACCCCACACACATACTAGGTCTCATGTTAATTATGCCAAGTGTTGTCCTCAGTACTGTTTGCTTTGTGCTGGGGACTGCGCCAACATCCGCGTGTCATTCAAAGCAAAGAATAACGCATTAATGGGCTGTTTCTTAATCTCCGGAAAAGGTGCCGCTGGATATAGGTTGGGGGTGTATAACGATACAGGCTCGGTGAGTTATAAGTTTAAATTTGTTGATGCGTCAATATACTGACTGATATATTCCCAGTGAGATTATTTTCGCGTCTCTGGGTCCCACTGGTTCTTGTGTGATGATAAGCAGTAGATAAAATCGCATAATACACTGCCTTTTTTTATACCACCCTACATTAAAGTAAGCCAGCATATGTTCAGAAGTCCCAGGGACAAAAATGATTAAGTAGAGATGGACTCAAGTTTGCATATAATTTATTAATTCCCAGGAAGTCATTAGAATACTGGTGAAAAGTTGTGTAATGAAGAGGTTATTTTGCTGCTGTTTCCACGTCTTTTCACGATAAGTTGATGTAAGGGGAATATTTCGTGCCATTGTGTGACGAGGCAGAACGATTATGTCATAGAACTTTCAGGATTGAGCCATATTTGACCCTACTATTCTAGTTACAAAAATATTTATATCTTAACTTGAGATTCAGTTTACCTGCATTACAGTTTTGTATCCTTTTACCTTACACTGCATCAACCCCCGGAATAATTAATTTTTGATACAGACAGACAATTTCATTAATCCGAGATGAAACCTATTTTTATGTAGGGAGTCAGTGGCATTAGCATCTAACTCTCCACATGGACAACTCTCCTCAGTAATTAAATAAGCTGTCTGGAGGCAGCAAAAATGAAATAAAGATCACGTTATCAGACCGAAGAAGTTAAGTTCTAATCCTGCATTATGGTGTAATAATGGTAACTATAATTCTGAAACTACTGAAGCAATATTCAAAGAACTCCACATACCACTTCCCAGATTAGAATGATTAAAAAAAGTTCCACACGTATGAAAATCGTCAAAAAGCGTCAAAAAATATTGATTTGTCATCATTGCCTTTATGAAATCTTAAAAAGCTGACATTCTTAGGATTCTGAAAATACTTTTATCACTGTAGACCTAATATTAAGGGGCTTTTGGCATGACTCAAAATTTATTTATGGATTTTTACCTGTGACCTTGAAATCAAGGTCCAGGTCATTCACACTATGCAAACCATGTTCACTCATGATCCACTGCATTTCCACTGAGTTTGGTCAAAATCGGCCTAATACTTTCTGATTTAGCACTTTCAAGCGTGAGGTGACCACTTCGATTTTTCTCAGTATTTCAGAAAGTATTTGTTGGATTTCAGTGTCAGTACCCAGATGCACTAGTATATGGTGACGACTACATAGTGGAACATTTCCAGAACAATTGATATAGTAGTTTTTTGCTGCGCAGAAAAAAAAAAAAAAAAGGTGCTAGTACTAGGAAATTTTTTGTGACAAAAGAAGCCTCAACAAAAATACATCGCTCTTAAAAATTTCAGGTCTCTATCTCCAACGGTCTTGGAATGCCAACCCTCTAAATCTTTCCGTTATCTACAATATCAATAAGACCTCCACAAAATGTGGAATACTTATTAACAAGGTCACCTACTCTACTGCCATCATAAATGAATTGGTAAGGTAAAGAAACAGGATCAGCCGCAGAAATGATAACAATATCATTTGATAATAACCATAAATTCATATATCTATTTATCTCATCCAGTCCTCTATTGGTTCACAAGCAGCGTATGGGACCGGGACGCTGATTTCCACTTTGTATACCATTCCTTCAGCACGAGCTAAGTTTGATTTTCCCACGATGAACATTCTCTCTGTCTGTCTCTGTCTCTGTCTGTCTGTCTGTCTGTCTGTCTGTCTCTCTCTCTCTCTCTCTCTCTCTCTCTCTCTCTCTCTCTCTCTCTCTCTTTCTCTCTCTCAACTGCGACATAACATATCTTACCCTAACATAATAGCCAAACTGACAAACTATCCTAACCTAACTTAACGCAGACTTTCCTTCATGAGAAAAACTGCAAAAACGGTACACGGGACGGACATCGCGACCGAAACTAGGTTAAATACGGACGTATTCTCAGTCGCCTCAGAGGTTTCGTAACTCCTCTTCCTTTGCGATTCACTGTACAGAATATTACACATTACATTTAGTATCGTTATGTATGCTACTGATGCATATTATGTCCATAGTAAAATGGCATAAATAAAACACAGGAGAATATTAGGTGTATTATGCAAAAGAAACCGATAAGGAACAAGGCTCGTATTCTCGTAGGATAAGGAGGCTCCCCAGCACCTCTTCCTCAACGATTTGCTATTGGATATGACTGCTTGATATCCGTCGTGCTGAGTATGGCGATGTTAGGAGGATCTGAATAACACATAATACGACAGGATGGTATCAGCAAAATAAACCGCTTAGAAAAGTGTTAGGGAGTTTCCTTAACCGACAAGAATACGAGGCCAGGAGTTACAAAGCCTCCTATAGGACTTGGAATACGTGCAACAGGCAGACGTTTAAGGTGAGGGTGACCAGTTTCCTGCTCTAGGAGACAGTATGGGCAAAAACACGTTCCATCTCACTGTGTAAACCCTTTTGGGCCATATTCGGTTGTCAGTAGCTGGAATATAATACTAGAACTGTCCCGAAAAAGAGGATCAATGATGATACTTATAGTCGTTTGCTTAAACCGCCCCATCCCGTCAACGTATGGGTACATTGCAACGATTTGCATTTGCCAGTCCTGGCGACGTACCAGTACGTCGTGCAATTGCAAGGTACCTAATTTGCACAATTTTCAATTTTCGCACGTGATTTTTCGTATGTATACACGGGACACCTTCCTCTATTCCTGTACAAGATACCAAGCAGGGACAATGCCTTACACTGCATAACCTCCCCCCTCCCCCCCTCACGCCATTGTCTTGGCAAAGGACCTGTTACCAGTGACCTGGCTAGTAAAGTTATTCAGGGCCAGAGTGATTCCCCAATCGATGACAATGTGGAGGACAATGTTTATATAGCATTAGAAGAAGAAACAGCCAGAAATAATGATCAGGTAGTGTGGCAAAAATAGGTCAGGTATGGTGATTAGTTAGTGAGTGAAACAATGCTTATAATGCCTTTATTACTGCTTGAAAACCAATATACTGTCATACTACATATACATTCGTACCAAATAAATAAATAAATACCGTTTATGAGTGGATAAAATAGTTACCCTCCCATAGAACTTGTTTTCTTTGGTGCCAGCATGTTAGAAAACCCACTCAGGTAAGGAGGAATCCTACCTGGATTGGGCACTTTAAACCTCAGGTGAGCGATTTCTCTATGAATTTTCGATGTTTCTCACCAAAAGCTAAGGTTTTAGCCAAAACAAAAAATTTCAAAAATACCTCGGGACTGGGGGATGTCGGAGGTGTGGAAAACCTCAGGACGTGACGGGTTAAACCTTAACCAGCCCCATCCCGTCGACGTATGGGTACGTTGCAACGATTTGTATTTGCCAGTCCCGGCGACGTACCAGTACGTCATGCAATTGCAAGGTCCCTAATTTGCACAGTTTTCAATTTTCGCGCTTGATTTTTCGTATGTATCCACAGGACACCTTCCTCTATTCCTCTACAAGATGCCAAGCAGGGACAATGCCTTACACTGCATAACCTCCCCCCTCCCCCCCTCATGCCATTGTCTTGGCGAAGGACCTGTTACCAGTGACCTGGCCAATAAAGACATTCAGGGCCAGAGTGATTCTCCAATCGATGACAATGTGGAGGACAATGTTTACATAGCATTAGAAGAAGAAACAGCCAGAAATAATGATCAGGTAATGTGGCAAAAAAAAGGTCAGGTATGGTGATTAGTTAGTGAGTGAAACAATGCTTATAATGCCTTTATTACTGCTTAAAAACCAATATACTCTCATACTACATATACGTTCGTACCAAGTAAATAAATAAATACCGTTTATGAGTGGATAAAATAGTTGCCCGCCCATAGAACTCGTTTTCTTTGGTGCCAGCATGTTAGAAAACCCAGTCAGGTAAGGAGGAACTCCTACCTGGATTGGGTATTTTAAACCTCAGGTGAGCGATTTCTCTATGAATTTTCGATGTTTCTCACCAAAAGCGAAGGTTTTAGCCAAAAAAAAAATTTCCGAAAATACCTTGGGACTGGGAGATGTCGGATGTGCGGAAAACTTCGGGACGTAACGGGTTTAATCGCATAGTGATGTGCAAACCATTGACTTTGGACAGTCCTTTATGGAACACCTGTGGTTATTACGTATGGTCAGCCTGCGTCCCATGCTATAGGATACTATAGGATGCAGTCAACAGCCAAACAGGAAGGCCAAAAGGGATTTCGTTATTGTTATGTATTTCAAAAATCATTATTAGAAATTGGATTTCACTTTGGAATTTTAGAGTTAAGCATACGACCCTTAATCGCGTATTGTTGTAGGCCTAGGAGGCTCCCTTTCACGTCTTCTCAAGCTGTATATTTTTCTTGTTACACCTTACTTACTCTTACTAGCTGTTTGTGTGTTCTCTAGATCATACTAATATCGCCGTACTCTGTTTAAAAGACGTGCAGAATTATGCTATGAAGCTGTATTCCAAAAATAAATCGTTTAGGAAGAGGTGCTGCGGAGTCTCTTCCAGCCACGAGAACACAGGCCTCAAACTCTTATGGCTCACTGTCAACTGAAAAAATGTCATCAAGCATAAGTTACAATGTGAAGAATAAAGATCCCCCCCCCTTTTTTTAACAACCATAATTATTATAGATATGCTTTTTTTTTTTTTTCTCATTGTTGCACTTTCATCTTACATGCCAGTGTGTTGTAGGTCTGATTTCGAGTGTCCGTCTATGTGCTGGTATATCTTTATGTTGCCATGGTGTTATGGGTTTGATTTGGGGTGTTCGTCTGCCTGTGTTTTTGTGTTTGCTTGTCTGTGTTCTACCTTATGTTTGTGTATGTCCTTATGAATGCCTGTTTGCTAGCTAGAAAAATTAAAAGCTATTGTTTGGGCCTACATTCGATCCAGAATTATAATTTAGGACCATGAAAGGAACAAGTTAAATATTGGTCAAAATAGTCATATGTCACAGGCCAATGACAAGATCAAACCATTTATGATCTGATCTACACTAATGTTGAGGGAAGGCCTGAGAGTAGAGAAAGGATGAAGCGATTAGTTTTTGAGAAAAGTCGATGAACGCAAAATTTAAAGTCAAGATCAATTGTCCGTCTCTTTAACTCAAATAGTTTCAGTGCGAACTGGGCCAAACTTGGGAAAAGGGTTCATACTTAGCCAGAGATGCAGTGACTGTACTTTGATAGTAATGGGTCAAAGCACAAGATCATATGGGAAGGTTAACATACACACTTTCCATCAAGTTTTAAACAAAGTTGGTAAAGGTCAAGCGACAGGCGAGGAGTATGAGATCAAGGTCACAGGCTATAGTTAAAAGTTGAGTTCAGACGATTTATAGAGTTCGAGTGGTGCGCTCTTTCAGTACTCAGTCTTGTTGTGCTGCAGTCATGTTTAATCAGAATGGGTGGATCTGTACATTTAATATCATCTTAGACTGCTTCAGTACTCTTAGTTGTACCTGTGTTCTTACTATCGCTTGACAAATTCACCCACATTCGGGTACTAATATCTCAGGGCTGAATTATAACTGGTGGATCTTTACAACTAATGTTGTCCGAGCTTCAGTTCTCTTTTTTACATTCCTGATATCGCCTGTAAAGGTCACCCTCCTTCAAGCAGCGATTCCTGACTATTATGTTCTTCATGAACATGGCTAAATAAGATCCTGTTAAATGCAAGGTTATATTACATTAAGACGTCATCAGGCTGAATTAGGAAACATTTTTCGTGATTTTTTTTCTGACTTCACACGGTTTTCCTCAAAAGGAATTCTTCTAAACTGAATAAATCAACCATTGGCAACAGACAAAAATATTTGATTTCCAGGACTCCAGCGCCTATAAATGATGACCCTTGACAGTTATCTTTTTTTTTTTTATACAGGCTTTTGTTAGGCTCCTGTTCAAGTCTGGAAGATCAAAAAAAAAGAAAAACAATGGAATAACAAGTCATAAAATCATGGTGCTCATGCACTGTGTATTTCATTAAGTTACAGTACTCATACTTCTAAGTGTTTACAGAACTTAATAAATAACCAAGTGGATATTATACAGGTTGATACAGTATTTACAATAGAAAAGAAAACATTCAAAATTCGGTGTCATCAAGAATGCAATGTATAACGTTATTAACCCTGACCTAAGCGTTCAAGATGTTTATAAAAGTAAGGTGTACGAGTTGGAATGAATTTCATGGACTAGGCTGCGATTGAGCACTCACTGGTAAGCAATCGAGGAAGGCCTCTGGAACCGGCGAGGCAGGGGCCACAGGGCCGTAACTAGGACTTGAAAACAGACAAGGTGAGCACAGCCCTACTAGGGAGGTGCGGGGGGGTGCTCCCCAGGAAAAATTTGTTTAGCCCTAGCACCAAATAATGCAACTGCAGGTGAATTTGAACAGATTTAATTTAAGTAACTTAGAAATTTTCAAAAATGTTGCTACAGTTGTATGTTTTTAATAATGCCATCTTTAGGGGTTGGGTGCACTGCATTCAGTTATATAAGTGTGTTCTGCAATCTGGCATTTTCATACATGCTAGAAAGGATTATTGCAGGAGTAGACTGTAGCACCAGTCGAGCAGGGCAGTACTCCCGAGGTGGATGGAAAGCTGATGACAGGGAGTGCTGGAGCTCCCGTTTCATCAGCCCTCAGGACTAGTTCCTGACCATCCCCTTTTGCTGAACTTTTTCAGTGTCTCAGTTACACAGAGAGTAGGCCAGCATGCTCTCCAGTACAAATTTCTCTAACTATCTTCACCAAACTACATGCACAGTACACACTACACTTCCTATTCAAAATTTACCAAAAATGGCGTCGTTTTATCAAGCCTCGGAGTCCCCAAGGGGGGGGGGACCATAAATGCCCCCACCATCTGCCTCTCTCCTGGTGACGACTCAAGGTGCCTGGAACCACTGTCTGACTCTCTTCTTCTTCATTTCTGCAACATTCGCGGCCTTTGCTCTAACTTTCGCTCTGTTGAGCACCACCTCTCCTCCTCTAAACCTCACCTTCTTTTTCTAACGGAGACTCAGCTGTCTAAGGCAACTGACAGCAAACCCTTTTCTGTATCCTCCTACTTTCTCTACACTCATTTCAAAGCCATAGGTGGCTGTTGTGTATATATACGCAACGACTTATCTTGCTCTCGTGTTCCTGAACTTGATTCTTCTGAATTCTCCACACTCAGGCTTCGGCTTTCCTGTCATTCTCTAACTAAATATATCTGTGCTGTTTACTTATCCCCTAATTCTACTGACTATCAAAAATTCTTCGACTATCTTACTTCTACGATGGAACACATTCTATCCATTTCTCCTTTCTCTGAAATCTCCATTCTTGGAGATTTCAATGTTCACCACCACCTTTGGCTCTCCTCTCCTTTCACGGATCCACCTGGTGAACAAGCCTACATCTTTTCTATCCTTAATGACCTAGAGCAGCTTGTACAGCACCCTACCCGTATCCCTGACCGCCTTGGAGAGAGCTCCAACATACTTGACCTCTTCCTCACAACTAATCCTTCTGCTTACTCTGTTAATCTTTTCTCTCCGTTGGGCTCCTCCGATCACAACCTTATTACCTTAACCTGTCCTATCACTCCGGTACGGCCTGTGGACCCTCCAGGGAAACGTCGTCTGTGGCATTTTGGAGCCGCAGACTGGGAGGCCCTCAGGCAGTGCTTCTTTGATTTTCCCTGGAATGATTATTGCTTCCATGGCCGTGAGTATTCTGAGTGTGCCTTGCGCATTACGGAGGTTATTCTCTCGGGCATGGAAGCATACATTCCTTTCTCATATCCTTTGACTAACGCAAGAAAGCCTTGGTTTAATCACGCTTGTTTTAATGCTGTCCGCAACAAGGAGAGGGCCTACAAAAGTTACCGGAGCCAACCCACCCCTGAATCACATCATCTTTACGTTTCTGCCCGGAATCGTGCTAAGTCTGTTCTTCGTTCTACTAAAAATAATTTCATCCATACTAAATGCTCTCAACTCTCCAACTCGAATTCTTCCCGCTCCTTCTGGCATCTTGCCAAAAATCTTTCTAACAACTTTACCTCATCATCCTTCCCTCCTCTTTTCTACTCCGATGGTTCTGTAGCTATTTCTTCTACTGATAAAGCAGATCTCTTCGCACAGACTTTCTCCTCCAATTCTACCTTAGACGATTCCAGTGCTGTTCCTCCATCACTTCCCCCCTCTGACTTCCTCATGGCTGACATTAAAATTTCTTCAGTTGATGTATTTTCTGCCATCACTGGCCTCAGTACTAACAAGGCATATGGGCCTGATGGGGTCCCTCCTGTTGTTCTCAAGAACTGTGCTTCTGTGCTTACACCCTGCCTAGGCAAACTCTTTCGTCTTCGTCTGTCAACTTGTACCTTTCCTTCTTCCTGGAAGTTTGCTCTCATTCAGCCAGTCCCAAAGAAGGGTGACCACTCCCAACCCTCCAACTATCGTCCAATTGCTTTAACGTCCTGTATTTCAAAAGTTTTTCAGTCAATTCTTAATGGAAAAATTTTAAGGCATCTTTCCTATCACAACCTTCTTTCCGATCGTCAGTATGGGTTCCGTCAGGGACGCTCCACTGGCGATCTTCTCACCTACCTTTCAGACTCCTGGTCATCCTCCTTTCGGGACTTTGGCGAAAGCTTTGCCATTGCACTTGACATCTCAAAGGCTTTTGATCGAGTCTGGCATAAATCTTTAATTTCCAAACTGCCCTCCTACGGTTTCTATCCTTCTATCTGTGCCTTCATCGCTAGCTTCCTTTCTGGTCGTTCTATAGCCGCTGTTGTAGACGGCCATCGTTCTTCTCCTAGATCTATCAACAGTGGTGTTCCTCAGGGCTCTGTCCTATCACCAACTCTCTTCCTTTTATTCATCAATGATCTTCTAAGCTGTACATCTAACCCTATCCACTCATACGCTGATGACTCCACCCTTCACCTTTCCATTCGGTTCCTGCAACGCCCATCTCAACAGTTACTTCAACAATCAAGGGATGAGGCTATGGCACACCTAATGTCTGACTTGGCTCGTATCTCTGACTTGGGTAAAAATAATATGATTGTCTTTAATGCATCTAAGACTCAGTTCTTACACCTATCAACCCGACAAAATCTTCCACAGGTATACCCACTAATGTTTAATAATATTCAGCTTAATCCTGCATCATCCTTGAACATGCTTGGGGTTTCATTTACTCGGGACTTATCTTGGAAAGATCATATTACATCTCTTGTAAAATCTGCTTCCAAGAGATTGGGTGTGCTAAGCCGACTCCGCTCTTTCTTTACCCCTGCGCAATTGTTGACTCTGTACAGGGGTTTTATCCGCCCATGTGTGGAGTACAACTCTCATGTGTGGGGAGGCTCCACACATACAGCTCTTCTCAATAGGGTGGAGTCAAAGTCTTTTCGTCTCATTAACTCTCCTCATCTTACTGACTCCCTTCAACCTCTGTCTCTTCGCCGCACTGTTGCATCTTTATCTCGTTTCTATCGCTACTTTAATGGTCACTGCTCCTCTGAACTGTCTGCTTGCATTCCTCCACCTCTACGACGGGCGCGTAGCACCCGTCTGGCAGCAAACTCTCATTCTTTTTCTGTCCAACTCTCTAATGCAAGAGTCTTTCATTTATGCAACAGGTCAGCTCTGGAACTGTATCCCTCTGTCTGTATTTCCTGCTGCCTATGATTTCCAGTCTTTCAAACGCAGTGTGTCCAGGCATCTCAAAATGATCGGATCTTGAATTTGGCTCTATATTGTATTTTGTTTTTCTCTTGGAGGGAACTGTTACTGCCGGCTCATGGCCTTTGGTTCCTTCTTCCTCGCATAAAAAAAAAAAAAATCTTGTTAAACAGTAATGAAGCAAGTGTTGGTTGCTGCACAGTAGTGACTACAACCGAGATTCATAACACTTGGTAAAAAAAGTGCTGAATGCAAACTCACATAATAAGCTTTCATGGCTATTGGTAAACTCCATAAAGAACTTTTCAATTTACATCTCATTTAGAGCATCCGTAAAATATCTAAGATGAGCATGATACTGGTATAATGCTTTATGCATGAGTAAAAATCCCAATAGGAATGTTTTAAAAGGAAGGTACACCAGCTCTGAGCGGGTGTTGATCACACACTATTTAGTGATCCAGAGAACACTGGCAACTTTCAGGAGTTTGTGGGGGCTCCTATTGCAGTAGGCTGTAGTAGCCTATACTATTTAGTCACGTTCTGAGTTGGACAGATCCTCCCCCAATGACTCAACCACAAGCACTGTGCGTTGAGGATGACAGGGATCAGTTTAAAGTTATGAATGCGATTAGAGCAAGTCCCTGGACTTTGGGGTGGGGGTGGATTGAGCAGGCTGCGAAAGGAGGGAAGGGGGAGAGGAGCTACCTCAAGGTCGTTACGGGCATGGGCCAGTTATTGGTAGAGAAGCAGTTGTGCTCTTAAGGCATGTAGTTGAGAACTACCCTAGAACTGCCTGCTGTGCTATGCCAGTTGGTGTTTCAGTATTAGAAAACCATCTCCTTGAAAGGGAGGACATTGCCAATATTTATAAAACTGTACATAAGATCTTACGCCCCAATCCCGACCAATTCTGGATTTTTTTTTTGTCCAAACGTCCGCTTTTGGTGAGAAACATCGAAAATTCTTAGAGAAATCCCTCACCTGAGGTTTAAAATACTGAATACAGGTATCAGTACCCCTTACCTTACGGGGTTATCTATCAGGCTGGCTCCAAAGAAGACGAGTTCTATGGAAGGGTAACTATTCCACACCACTCATAAACGGTATTTATTTATTTATTTGGTACGAATTTATATGTAGTATGAGAGTGTAGTAGTTTTCACACAAAATTATAGGCAATATAAGCATTGTTTCACTCACTAAACACATCAACATATCTGACCTTTTTTGGTGACATTATCTGATCATCATTTCTGACTGTTTCTTCCTCTAATGCTAAGTAAACTTTGTCCTCCACATAGTCATCGATTGGGGAATACTCTGGCCTTGAATTTCGTACAGTGGCATGATATGTCTTTACTGACTAGGTCATTGGTAACGGGTGAATTGACGGAACAATGGCGTTGGGGGGGAGGTCATGCGGGGTAAGGTATTGACCCTGCCTGGCATCTTGTAGAGGAAGGTTGTTTTATAGCCTTAGGACATTCATATATCGCAATTTAATTATTTGGTGTGTTGACATGTTTCGTAAGCTATAAATAAGATTTTAGTACAGAATTTATTGTATATCAAGTTGGACCATATACGTATTTCATGTTAAATGATGTAAATTGGTGTATTTTCGTTGTCAATAAACATCTGTCTCTGTATCTGTCTATATATGCAGCAGCATTTGGTCATATGTATGCAAAGTTTCAATGCAACTTCGATCACTGCCAGCAGAAGTGATGGGATAAGTGTGTCTATATGAGGCAGCTGAGACTCCATCATGATGTTGCCAACATGATCTGGATGCTGCTCTTCCTAGCATGTTTGCAGTGTGTTTGTTATTGTGTTGTTTACCTGTTGTCAGCACACATGTTTATGCTCCTTACGGCTAATATCAATACCAATCATTATGACAGGCGATCAGTTTAGGCTAAGTTTCAGTCTTGCCCCAGAATACAACACACAGTCAAGAACTTGACAGCCAGGTCCCCAGTTGTACTGCTGGCTGTACAGGGACAAGGGGAAATAAACTTACTTCGCAGTCTGGCCTGCGGAGAATCAGACTCTGTTTTCCATTTGCAATGTTCTTTTTACTCAAACCTGGCCTATAATTGCGACCTCACCATCGACAGTGCTGAGCTGTAGGAATAAAATAATACTATAATATGGTGCTATAGTTCATTCACTGTATTTTGGCTGAGATTTCCGTCTCTTTGCTGCTTATTTGACATAGTGATGCAATAACACGCTACTACATCTTTACGTCATTTATATGGATTCAGGACTAGCACCGTATTCTAACGTTATATCATGTTACAGGTCAGCATTCAAGACGAATAAAAGGCATTTTTTGGCCAAGTTAACCCGCCACATCCTGGCAGATTTTTCACCAGAGAACCTCCCCCCACCCCCAATCCCAGCAGATTTTTTATTTTTTTATTTTTTTGCTAAAACCTCCGCTTTTTATGAAAAACATCGAAAAATCAGAGAGAAAGTGCTCACCTGAGCTTAGAAATGCCCTGTACAGGTGACCCTCCCCTCACATGGTACCGTGTTCTCTGAAACCGCGCTCCACCCAGAATGTGTAGATATTTACTTATTTGGTACGAATTTATATGAGAATCACTTTCGCCTTGAATTTCATTGTCGGAGAGACGGTAGCATGACATGTCTTTACTGGCTGGGTCACTAATACCAGATGAGTTGCCGAGAAAATGCTGTGCAGGGGGGGAAGGGTAACGCGGGTCCAGGCAGTGTCGCCACCTGGCGGCGGGTAGAGGAAGGTCTCCCACATATGCCTAACAAAAATCACCTTTGAAACTTGAAAAATCTGCAAATGATGGACCTCGCAATCACAAAACGTGTAAACACATCGTCAGGAGTCACTGTGACAAAACGTTGCAATGTGTATACATGTTGACGGGACACCTCTGGCTAAAGTGAACAGAGATTAGTCATGAGAAAGTGCCATGGAAGGGATATAAAGCAACTGTATTGTCTTTCCGATACTGAGCAATGTGACAGAAAACAGAGAGGACGAAAATCTGTGATAAGTATATGTGAGAACATCATAACACCATCGACTGCCGTACAAGATAACAACTGTCTTGCCTGTCTAAACTATTGCTGGCTACACTCTGCAATGTGGGATATAGGCTGATGATATCTAATAACACAGACTTTTCATAAATGTCATCTTAAACCTACTTTATTGCAAACCTCTTCCCAAGTTAAGTGTCAAGAATACAGCCGTTAGGGTCAAAAATTATAATACTATACCTTAATACTCTGCTAGATTTGTAAATCTGTATATTACCAGTATTATCTGAGAACTTTTTTTTTTATGTTTTATAAGCAAGGAATTATGAAACAAAGGCCAGGAGCCGACAAACTGTTCCTTAAAAAAAAAAAAAAAAAAAAAAAAAAAGAGCCAAATTCAAGATCCATTCATTTCGAAATGACTGGACAGACTGCTTTTGAAAAACTGGAGATCATAGGAAGTAGGAAATAGAGAGGGAGACAGTTCCAAAGTTGACCTGTTGCATAAATGAAAGACTGCGAGTAATGGTTAACTCTTGCATTAGAGAGTTGGACAGAAAAGGGATATGAGTTTGTTGCTAGACGGGTGCTATGAACCCATCGAAGAGATGGAGGGATGCAAGCAGACAGTTCAGAGGAGCAATGACCATTGAAGTAGAGACAGAAAAGAGATAACGATGCAACAGTGCGGCGAAGAGACAGAGGTTGAAGGGAGCCAATAAGAGGAGGAGAGTTAATGAGACGAATAGCCTTTGACTCCACCTTATTAAGAAGACCTGCATGTGGGGAGCCTACCCACACATGAGAGTTGTAATCTACAAAAGGACAAATAAAACCCGTGTATAAGGGCAAAAACTGTGAAGGGGTAAAGAAGGGTACGGAGTCGGCTTAGCACACCTAATCTCTTGGAAGCAGATTTTACAAGAGATGTTATATAATCTTTCCAAGATAAGTCCCGAGTGAATGAAACCCCAAGCATGTTTAAGGATGATGCAAGATTGAGCTGGATATTTTTAAACATCAGTGGGTACTCCTGCGGAAGATTTTGTCGGGTTGTCAGGTGTAAGAATCGAGTCTTTGATGCATTCAAAAGATTATTTTTACCCCAGTCAGAGATACGAGCCAAGTCAGACATTAGATGTGCCATAGCCTCATCCCTTGTTGTTGAAGTAACTGCTGAGATGGAAGTTGCGGGAACCGAATGGATATGTGAAGGGTGGAATCATCAGCGTATGAGTGGCTTGGGTTAAATGTACAGCTTAGAATAAAAGGAAGAAAAGTATCACTCATAACTAACAATTGGTTCACTGGTAAGTATTTAGCTATTACTGTGGTAACGGATGTTTGTTCAGTGACTCTACAATGGTACTTTCATGTTAACTTTGCCCTAATATTTGTCCTATACGGCTTATTTTACCTCGCTCAGTGGCAGGAATACTGTACTAAGGCTCTACATTCCTTTCACTTCATTTCTCCGTCACTAGCATTATATTCCAATGTTCAGTTCTTGTTGCAGCTTAGCATTCAAGATGGATAGATGGGAACTTTAGCCCAAGTTAGAGTAAATGAAACAAATACTTTCGCCGAGGTAAGCATTACCCAACACTAACGAAGTAAAGTGGAAGAACTGGGAAGGTCTAATCAAAACCTTTCAAGGCAATGGTCTCTCGGCCATTTAATTCCGGATATTACTCTGGCCACCGACAGACGATATTCAGAAGGAAACGGGGTAAACATTAGTGCTGCCAGGGAGGCAGGACTGTGGTAACGATGCTCAGGAAGAAATGGGGTAAACATAAAAAGTGGCATGGAGGCAGGACTGTGGTAACGATGCTGAGGAGGAAACGGGGTAAGCAACAATACTGGTAGGGAGGCAGGACTGTGGTAACGATGCTGAGGAGAAAACGAGGTAAACATAAATACTGGCAGGGAGGCAGGACTGTGGTAACGATAGTAATGGTGCAATATTCACCCGGTGACTTCTGTACTATACAGCCACCCAGATGAACATCACCCATCACTAACGACTGATTCAACAGTGGTAGGCAAACCTCTATCATTCGACTTTATCGTAATGTTAGTGAAATGGAGGCAACGAAAACGACACCGACATTGACCCTGAGACTCTATAAAAGTTAGTCATTCGTGTAAAGTATCTCTCTGACAATGAAGATTGAACTCTTTGAAATGCTCCCTATTTTAACATGGACTGTCGATATTATTTTGTTTTTCTGTATATATTTGTTCAGTTAGTGACATATGTGAATGCACAGTTAGATTCTACGTGACCAAACGACACGTCTGTAACGTCTGTTATTTAGTATTTCTGCAATTATTTATAAGGTTATGGTACACGTGATGAAGTACACAGAAAGCCTACGTAACCCATTTCGCTGATACTGCTGCTTTCTCACTAGTACATATCGCAGACTTAGCAGTTTTTCAGGTGCAAGCTGTCTCACGGCCGCCTGTATCGTAGGAACAGATTCGAGAGCAGGCTGTTGTAACCGTGATACAGTACGTGTTGCTCGACTAGAGAACAAAGCAACTATCATCAATACCTTCGTTTAGTATCTCCCCGACATTTTGATAAGAGTATTCATCATAGACAATTTTTTTTTGTTTTTTCTGGACACCTGTACTAAACGGTGAGTAGGGAGCGGTTTATATATTACCAGTGAAAGCAAGTAATGAGGATGGTAAAAGTGACACAGTAGTGTTGCACTGATGATACTCTACAATTCTTCCAAAAACCACGAGAATGGAATCCATTAGTACTCCATTAAAATTATAAGAGAAGTGTCAGGGAGCTTCCTGATGCCACCAGAATAAAGTCCAATGATACTTTAATAAACCAGTAAGAAAAACGTGCTAGGGAGCCTGCCAAACCATGAATATACTACCCATTAATATTCTATTAAACTGGGCATTGAACTAACCTGTTAGATAATTTCTTGACGGTGCAACAGCTCCGTCGTATGGCCCCGAAATTTTTTTTTTTAAACCTACGTATATTAAGCTGGGATGAAATAAATGATAGAGCCTCCTTAAACCACGAGAACAGGACCTTTTTTACATATATTAAACTGGGATGAAATAAATGATAGAGCCTCCTTAAACCACGAGAACAGGACCCACTGATATCCCATGAAACTGGTAAAGAAGAGGCACCAGGAGTCTCCTAAACTATAAGAACCCATTAGTATTTAGTAAAAATGATGAGGAAGAGGGTCCAAAAAGCTTTATAAAAACACGAGAATAAGATTTCTTAATACCCAATTAAATTGCTTGGGAAGTGGTGCCAGGGAGCCTCCTAAAGAGCACATGACCTATTAGTATCCTATTAAATAAGGATGAGATACCAGGGAGCCTCTTGACACCATAAGAATACGACCCACTAGAATCCAGTGGAAAGGAAGGTGTGGCAGGAAGCCATCGGAAACCTGTGCTGGTTTCCCCAGTCAACTTTTTCAATTGTACTGTAGATACACTTTTTCCCCACTAGAAGCGTTTACGGCACTATATTATCAAGCAGATCCAGACAAAACCCACAGACAAAACCCACAAACAATACTCACAAACAAAACCCACAGACAAAACCCACAAACAATACTCACAAACAAAACCCACAAACAAAACCCACAAACAATACTCACAAACAAAACCCACAGACAAAACCCACAAACAATACTCACAAACAAAACCCACAGACAAACATCTTCTAGGACAAGTGTCCCTAAACTTTCCTTAGGACAAGCCTGTAAGACATAAGTCCTTGTTAAGTTAGGTTAAGGATGTTCAGATCAGATTAGGTTTGGTTAAGTTAGGCTGGGCAGAGCTAGGCTGGACAAAGTTCGGCTGGGCAGAGTTTGGCTGGGCAGAGTTTGGCTGGGCAGAGTTTGGCTGGGCAGAGTTTGGCTGGGCAGAGTTTGGCTGGGCAGAGTTTGGCTAGGCAGAGTTAACCTAAGTTAGGTCAAGATAATATAGGTTAGTTTAGGGTAGAGTACATCAGACTAAGACATCGGAACAGATTGAAAACTGCCTTCTCCAATAGCCTTGCAATTAATCACTTATCAAACAAATATTCCCACTGATAATTTCCTTCAGCACCACATACCCTTTGAAGAGCTACAGCTGCACTGTACTGCTGGCGCTGGACCCCACACTGGTGCGCTGCACAATCTCTCTGGACACCAAGTTAAAGTAGCAGTCAGGAACAACATGCTTCTTCAACCCCTCCTTTTCATGAAAGAACGCTCGCTCCTCTTTAACCATCCTTTTTCCATGACTGATTTCACAATACTAAACCCAGGTCCTGGTCCCCCTGTATTCCTTGTTTACATCCACATTCCACACAAAGGGCCACAAACTGCCTGCTTTCAGCCTTTACAGGCTTGTTTACATAGAAAATTTTGTTTTGGTTTTGATTCTCACCCCTTCACCCCAATGATGTATTTTTATTTCATGTTACTATCGGATGATTTGATTTAACTACTAGAATGGTTACCCGCCGTTGTCCGGGCCAAAAAGGCGAACACTAATCCTATTTGTTCTAGTTAAATATCTCTTCAAATCCAGAAAGACGATGTACAGTCGTGGTCATAAATAATCACCTATCCTCTGGTACCCCGTGCCTCAGGCCGGCTCCATTATGTGCGGCAAGTCACAGAGGGAAGGTGGGTGGGTGGACGAGTGATGGTTCAGGGGTTGAAGTGAGAGGGGAGGAAGGGTAGGTAGGGAAGAGAGAATGAATGCAAAGTAGTGGTCACGTTATTTATTTATTTTCTCTCAATCAGGGCATGACATAAAAGAGTTAATATTCGGAGGATAATGCTGCATTACACCTTGTATAGCGGTGTCAGATAACAGGCTTTAGGTAGTTGCTGATATCAAAGGCTGGCTCGTGAGAGAAAGGTACTGATGTGACAGGTCAAGCATTAGTGCGGAGCCAGATATTTGTGTTTATCTGTGTCTTAAGACTTCGGACGCAGAATGGAATCTGGATGGCTTTGACTTCCGTTATGTTTGTGTAAGAAACGTGCTGTACCATTAAATGTAATTGATTTTTGAAACTAGATATCACATGAAACTTTTGACACGGCTGTGTCCACAGTAATAATGATCATCCTCTCGGTATATACATTCTCAATACAGTCGCCATCGTGTCAACTTTTGTGTGGCATCTCTATAAGAAAACGCTGTTTAAAATAACTGTGCATAAAACGTAAATAAATTTGATGTTTGTCCTCGTGGGTGGATATAATCACGATATCTCTCATCAAATGTTAAAAGGCAAATGAAATAAAATTGTACCCCAAATCCCAATAATTTATATATATATATATATATATATATATATATATATATATATATATATATATATATATATATATATATATATATATATATATATATATATATATATATATATCACTAATGTTTAACCAGAGTACAAAGTAAATGGATATCTTTGAATATCACCGTTAAGATGATGGTAAGGACAGTGGCAGAACAGTGTTAACTCAGTAACTTGTCCATTTACTACAGTCATCGAAGTGAACATCATCCTTTTCTGAAGACTGATTTAGTGGTAGGTTCTTGCTGTAACCGATATTGTTTAACCCCATTCTGCCTAGAGAAGAAGACCTGTAGACCACAGGTAAGCAACTGCTACTGTGGGTCCGTCCTACACGTACAGTACACCGTGTATGGATCCGGTGCCCCATTCTGGTAGGCAGAGCCTCGTGAAGGAAACACTCGAAGGTTTGGTTCCCGGATGGGAATGACAACTGCCCCATCCGAGATGCACAGTTCCACCAGGTGCAGGTTTCTCGTCAGCGCAACGTTGAGGGGTAAATTGTTACTATTAATTATTACTGCATTGCATGCAAGATGATGGTAACTAGGGTGACAGGAAATGTTCAACCGGTGACTCCCCTAAATATAGTCACCCAGCTAAACATCACCCGTCACTCAACTATGCAACGGAACTTCCGGTAAGTACGAAGACTGTCTTATCGTCTTCTTAGGCTGTGGTATCAAAATCAAACAAAATACCATTCACCCGGCAATTTACACTTACACAGGAATACGTGTGATGTGCACCCACAAATAACAACGTATAGGGGATCATTGGAAAGCAAGGTAACTCATAATATTTTCCAAATCACTGATACCGAAAGTAATAAGAGTATTGTTTACCAGGTAATTTTCCAGTTACGTACAGTCTTCCAAGTGAACATCGTTAACAATTCACTGAAACGACCAACTCGGAAAAGTCTATCTATCTATCTATTGCCAGACGCCTCAATCCCGTTTGGGGTGGCCACAAACAAATCACCTCCAAGTCGCCCTGTCCCCTGCCATTTCACTCCCCTGCTCCCAACTCACACCCCCCTCTCTCATATACCTCTCCACCCCATCTCTCCATCTCATCCTCGGCCTCCCCCTCCCTCTTTCCCCCTCCACCTCACTCACATACACTCTCTTCGTCAGTCTTTGACCCTCCATCCTCTCCACATGGCCAAACCACCTCAGTGTGTTCCTCATAACGCTTCCTATCACATCCACATCAACACCACAACGCTCCTTTATATCCTCATTCGTCAGCCTGTCTCTCCATGTGACTCCACAGGCTCCTCTTAAATAACTCATTTCCACGGCTCTCCCTCTTACTCGGAAAAGTACCCGTTACAAATATAAATTTCTTTGGTCCTGATATTGAAGATATCTTGGCAGACGATTGTAACTTCAGTCAGTCAGGTCAAGATGCTCCTTCACTCAGTGGGAAGGAAATTAACTGTATGAGGACCCGATTCAGCTGACATTTTACTCATACTTTAGATACATAGCCTACTGTAACGGTTATGGATGTGATAAACCAAATACTCGTATTTTCTATCTGTGATAAACCAAGTTATTTTATTCAGGTGTATGCAAGTCCAATGAAAATAGTCCAACACTAACGCTGTGTAGCAAAGTGTAATTCTATGGTGTGGCTTTTGTGCCGAAGTGATGATGGTGACGAAAGAATAGACGATAACCCCCGTGACTCTACACATCAGTCACTCAAGCGGCGGTCACTCATCAGTAAGTATTCAACAGTGGTTGGTATTATTAACGACTGCCATAATTATCACTAATTATTGCAATATGAAGATGAAGTCAACGAAAGTTACGAGATAATGATCAGCAGCAGACGTTGTACACCTTACAATCACGCAGCTGAACATCACCCACCATTAGCGATTCAATGTGGATTAATATATGATGTTAAATGCATAATAAGCGGCTGATATCGACAGTGACAGCAATATATACACCTGGTGACAACTAAATACACTGATACAGGTAAGCATCACCTCACAAACGATTAAACACAAGGAAAACCCTGCATGTAAAGGGTTGGAATTGTATCTTCAGTATCACCAATCCTGGGAATTATAAACAATCCAGGAGTTTTATTATGGGGTGTTTTGTCAATAAGAAACACTGGTGGCAAGGATAAACGAGGGTAATGAAAGTAATTACCCTTGTTCACCCCTGTTGTTGTCCAGTTTCAATCTCGCAGGTAAATATCACTCTTAACTAACAACTAAAAAAACAAACAAGAAGCCTCGGACAAGGACTGACCAAACGATGACGACCCAGGACCGGACAAAGGACTTTGTAATGGGTACATGGAATGAAGGAGGAGCGAATGATGAGGTGAAAGAGAGAGATTGTCCAGGTGCTTGAGGGTGCGAAATTGGATGTATGTGGAATAACTGAAACAAAATGGAGAGGAGAAAGTGTGAGAGAATGGGAGTAAGGGTGGGGTATATGTGCAGGAGTAGGTGAGACTGAGAGGGCAAAGGAAGGAGTATGTATAGTTGTGAGTAAAAGATGGAAGAAGATCATAAGACAGTATGGATCAGTTGGGTCAAGGATTGTGTGGGTAAAGTTGAGAGTTGGAATACAAATGTGGGCGATTGTGTGTGTGTATGCGCCAACGCAAGATCGTGCTAGAAGAGTGAGAGAAGAGTTCTGGACAAATATAGAAGTGTGCATGGAAAAGTTTGGAAGGAATGAGAGAGTTTTTGATCGGTGATATGAATGGTAAAGTTGGGAATGTGAAGGTGGATGGAATAGTTGGTGAGTGGGGTGTGCCTGCTGAGATAGATGAGAATGGGAGTGCGTTAGTGGACGTCTGTGGTGGGAGGGGGTTGGTGATAGCCAATACCCTCTTCAGGCATAAAATGATCCACAGGTATACATGGCGAGTGATGAGAAGGGTGGGTGGTGAACTGAATGAAAGGAAGGCAATGATTGATTATGTGTGTGTGGATGAAAGGATGCGAAGATGTGTAATGAATGCAAGAGCTTATAGAGATTGGGGGAGTAGACTTTCTGACCACTACTTGGTGGTGGCCAAAATTAGGATTCAAGTAAGATGGAGGAATAGAAGAAGGGAAAAACGAGAGGAAGGAGTAGTTGCAAGGAGAGTGGAAAGGTTACAAGAGGATGAGAAAAAGGCAGAGTATAAGAGAGAAGTGGAGGAACGATTGAGCAAATATGAATTGGAGCAGATGGGAGACGTGGAAGGTGTGGTAGGATAATTGCAGAAGAAATATGTGCAACATGTGATGTGGTGTTTGGAAGGAAGAGAAGACGGAGGGGGGTGCAAGGAACAGCGTGGTGGACTGAAGAGGTGAGACAGGCTGTGGTACAAAAGAAGAAAGCATACAATGAATGGATGAGAAATAGGGGCGTAGAAGTTGAGAGGCGGAAGACAGAGTTATATGTAGAAAGAAAGAGAGAGGTGAAAAGATTAGTAAGAGAGAGTAAGAAGAGAGTGGATGAGGAATTTGGAAGGAATTTGAGTGTAAAGTGGAGGGACTGTAAGAAAATGTTCTGGAAAGAGGTGAAAAGAGTAAGACAGGGTGGAAGTGAAGTTAGGAGGGGAGTGAAAGATAAAAATGGTAGATTACTAGTGGAGAAGGGAGAAAAAGTGAGCAGATGGAGAGAACACTTTAAGGAATTGTTGAACATAGAGGATGGAAGTAATGCGAGTATAAGTGGCTGGGGAATGGCTGGGAGAAGGAGGGAGGTGAGAAGACAGGAAGAAATCAGTAGGAGAGAAGTTGTGGAAGCAATGAAGAAAGTTAAATCGGGGAAAGCCCCAGGAATTGATGGAGTGTGTGGTGAAATGCTGAAGCATGGGGGAGAGATAGTAGTAGAATGGATGTGGAAGATGTGCAGATTGGCCTGGGAGGAAGGTAGAGTCCTGGAGGATTGGAAGCCAGGTATAATTATTCCCTTGTACAAAGGAAAAGGGGAAAAAGAAGTGTGTGGTAATCATAGGGGCATTTGTCTTCTTAGTAAAATAGGAAAAGTGTATGGTAGGATACTTATTGACAGAGTTAGAGAAATAACAGAAAAATTAGTTGGAGAAGAACAGGGAGGCTTTAGGAAGGGAATAGGTTGTGTAGATCAGATATTCCTTCTTAGATCTTTAGTGGAAAAGTTTCTAGAGAAGGGAAAGAAGTTGTATGCGGCTTTCATGGATTTGGAGAAAGCATATGACAGGGTGGATAGACAAGGATTGTGGAAAGTGTTAAGAATATATGCAGTAGACGGGAAGTTGTTGAATGCTGTGAAAAGTACGTACGATGGTGCGAAGGCTGCAGTGCAAGTGGATGGTGAACTAAGTGAATTTTTCTCTTTGAAAGTTGGGGTGAAACAGGGATGTGTCATGTCTCCATGGTTGTTCAATCTGTACATGGATGGGGTAATAAAAGAGGTACAAGGTAGGGTAGTGGATGTTGGAGTGGCCCTGGTGAGAGAGGAGAGTGTTTGGGAACTCCCTGTGCTGTTGTTTGCAGATGATACTGTGTTGTTGAGTGAAGACGAAGGGGAGCTGCAAGGCTTGGTGGATGAGTTTGGGAGAGTGTGTAAGAAACGGAATCTAAAGGTGAATGTAGGGAAGAGTAAAGTGATGGTCTTTGAGAGAGGTGAAGTTAGTGAATGTACAGCGAGGTTGGATGGTGAGGAATTGGAAATTGTGAGTACGTTTAAGTACTTGGGTAGTGTGACGAGTAAGGATGGAGGTTTGGAGGGTGAAGTGCTTGAAAGGGTACAGCAGGGAAGAAAGGTTGCTGGTTCTTTGAAAGCAGTGATAAGAAACAGGGAAGTGAGCATGGAAGTGAAAAAGTTACTACATGACAGTATTGTGATACCAACTCTAACGTATGGAAGTGAAGCTTGGACGTTGTTGGAAGGACACAAGTCAAGAGTGAGAGCAGTGGAAATGAGTTATTTAAGAGGAGCCTGTGGAGTCACATGGAGAGACAGGCTGACGAATGAGGATATAAAGAAGCGTTGTGGTGTGGATGTGATAGGAAGCGTTATGAGGAACACACTGAGGTGGTTTGGCCATGTGGAGAAGATGGAGGGTGAAAGAATGACGAAGAGAGTGTACGTGAGTGAGGTGGAGGGGGGAAGAGGGAGGGGGAGGCAGAGGATGAGATTGAGGGATGTGGTGGAGAGGTACATGAGAGAGGGGGGTGTGAGTTGGAAGCAGGGCAGTGAAATGGGAGGGGACAGGGCGACTTGGAGGCGATTTGTTTGTGGCCACCCCAAACGGGATTGAGGCGTCTGGCAATAGGTAGATAGATAGAACTAACAACTGGTTCATTGGTAAGTAATGGGCAATTACTGTGGTAACGGATGTTTGCCCAGTGACTCTACCGTGGCTCTTTCACGTTAATATTGCCCAGATATTCGTCCTTTACGGCTTATTTTACCTCGCTCAGTGGCAGGAGGACTGTAAAGCTCTGCATTCTTTCCATTTCACTTCTTCGTGGCTAGCATTATATTCCAGTGTTAAACTCTTGTTGCAGTTTAGTCTTCAAGATTGATAGAGTAAATGGAACATAAATACTATTGCCGAGGTAAACATTACCCAACACTAACCAAGTAAAGTGGAACCACTGGGAAGGTGTAATCAACACCCTCCTCTGCCATTTTAATCCGGGTATTAATTTGGCCACCGACAGACGATGATCAGGAGGAAATGGGGTAAGCAATAATACTGGCATGGAGGCAGGACTGTGGTAACGACACTCAGGAGGAAACGGGGTAAATATTAATGTTGGCAGGGAGGCATGACTGTGGTAACGATGCTCAGGATGAATTGGGGTAAACATTAATGCTTGCAGGGAGACAGGACTGTGGTAACGATGCTCAAGAGGAAACGGGGTAAACATAAAAAGTGGCAGGGAGGCAGGACTGTAGTAACGATGCTGAGGAGGAAACGGGGTAAGCAATAATACTGGCAGGGAGGCAGGACTGTGGTAACGAAGCTGAGGAGAAAACGAGGTAAACATAAATACTGGCAGGGAAGCAGGACTGTGGTAACGATAGTAATGGTGCAATATTCACCCGGTGACTTCTATACTATACAGCCACCCAGATGAACATCACCCATCACTAACGACTGATTCAACAGTGGTAGGCAAGCCTCTATCATTCGACTTTATCGTAATGTTAGTGAAATGGAGGTAACGAAAACGACACCGACGTTGACCCTGCGACTCTATAAAAGTTAGTCATTCATGTAAAGTATCTCTGACAATGAAGAAGATTGAACTCTTTGATAGACACCCTATTTTAACATGGACTGTCGATATTATTTTGTATTTCTGTACATACTTGGTGAGTTAGGGACATATGTGAATGCACAATAAGATCCTAAGTGACCAAATGACACTTCTGTAACGTCTGTTATTTAGTATTTCTGTACATATTTATAACGCTAGGTGTACACGTGATGAATGCACTGAATGCCTACGTAACCCATTTAGCAGATTCTGCTGCCTTCTCGCAAGTACATATCGCAGACTTAGCATATTTTCTGGTGCATGCTGCCTCAAGTCCGCCTGTATCGTAGGAACAGATAATCGAGAGCAGGCTGATGGAGACATGTGTTGCTCGACTAGAGAACAAAGCAGGGTTCATCAGTAACGCCGTTTGGTATCTCCCCGATATTTGATAAGAGTATCCATCATAGACAATTTTTTATGTTTTTCTGGACACCCGAACTAAGAGGTGAGTAGAGAGCTGTTTATATATTACCAGTGAAAGCAAGTAAAGAGGATGATAAAAGTGACACAGTAGTGTGGCACTGGTGACACACTACAATTTTTACAAACACCACGAGAATAGAATCCATTAGTACTCCATTAAAATTATAAGTGAGAAGTGTCTGGGAGCCTCCTAATGCCACCAGAATAAGGTCCAATGATATTTTAATTAACCAGTAAGAAAAACGTGCTAGGGAGCCTGCCAAACCATGAATATACTACCCATTACTATTCTATTAAACTGGGCATTGAATTGACCTATTATATAATTTCTTGGCGGCGCAACAGCTCCGTCGTATGGCGCCGAAAAAAACGTTAAAACCTACATATATTAAACTGGGATGAAATAAATGATAGAGCCTCCTTAAACCACGAGAACAGGACCCACTGATATCCCATGAAACTGGTAAAGAAGAGGCACCAGGAGCCTCCTAGAACCACAAGAATCCGTTAGTATTTAGTAAAACTGATGAGGAAGAGGGTCCAAAAAGCTTCCTAAAAACACGAGAATAGGATCCCTTAATATCCAATTAAATTTCTTAGGAAGTGATGCAAGGGAGCCTCCTAAAGAGCAGAATATGTTCTATTACTATCCTATTAAATAAGGATGAAGTACCAGGGAGTCTTTAACACCACGAGAATGCAACCCATTGTATACCATTAAACTGACAAGAGAGGTGCCAGGGAGCCTCCTGACACTATGAGAATTCGACCTACTAGAATCCCATGGGATGGAAGGGGTGGCAGGAAGCACTCCCTAACGAGTAGAATACAGCACCGCAAAATACATGCACAGTTGGAAGCCATACCCGTGCTTGGAAAAGCAGTTGATTAACAGGGATCAAGTCATAAGAAACCTGTACTTGTCTCGCCAGTCAATTACTTTTTCAACTGTGGGTAAAATTTTTTCCCACTTGAAGCGTTTATGGCTCCATAATATCAAGCAGGTCCAGACAAAATCCCCGGACAAAACCTCCGGACAAAACCCCCAGACCAAACCCCCAGACCAAACCCCCAGACCAAACCCCCAGACCAAACCCCCAGACCAAACCCCCAGACCAAACCCCCAGACCAAACCCACAGACAAAACCCACAGACAAAACCCACAGACAAAACCCACAGACAAAACCCACAGACTAAACCCACAGACAAAACCCATTGACAAAACCCATTGACAAAACCCCCCACACATAATCCCCAGACAAAACCCACATACACCTAGGAGAATGGTCCCTAAAATGTCCTTAGGACAAGTCTGTAAGACAACAGGGATTAAGTTAGATTAAGGATGTTTTGATTAAAGTTAGGCTGGACAGAGAAAGGCTATGTTATGTCAAGTTAAGTTAAGTTAGTTCAGGGTAAGATAGATCAGATTAAAACATCAGGACAACTGCCTTCTCCGGTAGCCTTTCAATTTATCCCTTATCAAACAAATATTGCCACTGATAATTTACTTCAACACTACATGCCTTTTGAAGAGCTACAGTTGCACTGTTTCTGTTGGCGCTGGACCTCACACTGGAGCGCTGCACAGTCTCTCTGGACATGATGATAAAGTAGCAGTCACGAACAACACTTTTCTTCAACCCCTCCTTTGCATTAAGGAACTCCCGCACTTCGTCAACCATCCTTCTTCCAAGAAAGACTTCACAATACTAAGCCCAGCTCCCAGTCGACTCAACCTGGTCACCTTGTATTCCTTGTTTACATCCACATTCCACATAAGGAGTCACAAACTGCTTGTTTCCCGCCTTTACGGCCTCGTTTCTTTAGCAATTGTCGTTTTGGTTCCGTTTCTCATCCCTTCAGCCCAATTATATATACTATATTTCATGTTACTCCCAGACGATTTTCTTTAACTATGGAGAAATTTTCCAAGCTGGAGGACTTCTATGTACGCAGAAGGCCGTCAGTACCAATTATCCCTCCTAAACCATAAAACAAAAATCGTACAAAAAAAAAAAAATGTGTAAGTGAATTCAAAGGGTTTTATTTACCAGTACCATCAATTCCCTCTCGTAACTCGGATATGATATACAGGAAGTACAAGAGACAAAAATTTCCTGCACCCTTCACTCTTTGTCTTTCCTGTAAACATTGGAGCTATGGTAAATTTGCTCTTTTAACCAAGACCTGTTGATTCAGGAAGACCACCAGACAAGGAAAGACCCTGTACAGAACTCTCCTTTCCTTGTCCGTCCTGGGAAAGCAAATTGAAGTTGCGACAAGGAATTACTCGTGTGTTTTCATCAACCTGTCTTTAGATATTATTCCTTAAGGCCGTATTGTTCCTTAAACTCGAATTTTAGTGGTTTAGGAAGCTTCGTAGTACCACATCCTTACCGTTATACTTTGCATTTATTCCTGAACATCCTCTTGTATTTGTATCGTATTAAAATCGACAGAAATTCCATCCAATCCACGTAAGATTATATAGCAGTATAAAGCGATAATTTAAACGCTTAAAAAGGGGTATTGCAAATTTTTCGTTCACTTACATTACCCTTAACTCCTTCAATCGGATGATGTATTTTTAACCCCTTCGGTCTGACTACCAATTCATAGCTTCTTAATGCCATCTCCAGACTATTTAACTTAGGATGTACGTTTTCAAACTAGAGGGGTTGCCCACAGGCTCAATAAACCACTTAGTCACTACAAATCTTCCCAAGTTATATAAAATCGTCTGGAGGTGGCAAGATTGAAAATACGTCCTCAGGCTGAAGGGGTTGAATTGATAGTTTCCAGTAAATGAATTGGTAAGTAATAATAATACGTCTATTGGAATTAGTTGGTTTTGCTGAGGAGACAATAAAACAGCCTTTCCAAACGTAGATATACTTATTCTGTTTCATTTAGTTCCATCGCTGTGATTGCAATATACATAAGAGAGACATATCACATGCAGACTAAGGACAAAGGATTTATTTAACCTATCGTGACCGCGTCCTCATGAATTATAAAATAGTATACACAGTTAGTGATTTAAGTAGTTTAGGTCCGAGGTTTGACAACACTGCTCATGCCTGACTGGGCTAATCCGCTGATTAGTTCGTGCAATAATGGTCTGGCTAACATTAACAACCTATTGATGTGATTAAAATTGTTACTCCTTAAAATAAAGGCAGCCTCTGAACACCTACGCCTATTTAATCCTTTGATGCCCAGGGTTCATGTGTTCAGGATTTTTCTGAAAGGGTACTAAACGTACCGTTCTTCACCTATCGGCTCATAGTCGAAAAGCTCATCGGTCCCCAACCTGGGGTTCTCCCTATATTAACGTTTGAAAGTGCTTCTTTCTGTCCTTTATAAAGGATAATGGGTTCTAGTAAGTTACGTATTTCCATATATTATAAACTCTTCAATTAATTCGATGATTGATGTCCCACTCATGCCTCACAGCACCATTGGTTAACTTGAGTCCTTTCACATCATACTTGTGTTCAGTGATCCTTTTGTCAATGCCCCATGTCTGTACAATCATTTTGTCTATACAGTCCAAGCAAGGAACACAATACACTGCAATACGCTGCTGGCTCTACTGTTTATGAGACTTTCCCAACAAATCCCCAATATAGATATAGACCACAGTAACAACATAAATATATTACTGTACCAAATTGCTGCAGGGGTTAACCAGTAAAAAAGAAGTGTCCGTAGACTTCCAAGCCGCACAGGCTCTTGCATGTTGCACAGACTACAGGAAACCGGACTCAGCGTCACCGGGTGTGCCTGTAAAGTAGGATCCGTGTTAGCTTGAACAATGCCCATATTCTCCCCTGTTAGGAAGTTTATTAGCAAGTCTTCTTTATACATTTATTTCTGCATTGCCCATGTGTATGTTCTTTTGTACATTATGTACGCAATCTTTGTTGGCAGTGTAAAGAAATAAGCAACAAGGAAAACAAATAGCTAAGGAAGTGCAACTAGGAAACCTCCTAAGCTGACGAGAATAAGTCAAGCCCGTGCAGTTTGAAAGACTACGAACATTTCTTTCCCTCTGGTTTACTCCCGCAGCTATTTGGTGCAGTAATATAGTTATGTTATTTCTTCAGTCCATAGCCATACTGAAATCACATGGACAGACTACAAGTGAATAGTAATATACAGTATGCAAAATGAAATCGAGGTGCTAGAAGAGCCAAGGTCATGAGGGTTATGTTCAACATTTTCAGTCTGAAAACGTACCTTGATGTTAACCTCATTGTCGTGTCTTCTGCCGTAGTCTGCTGCAGCTTATGTCAGTCGATATTACTCAGTTGACAGTAGGCTTTTCCTGATAGGTGTTGGTGCCCACTATCCATTCACTCGATGTATTGCTACCAACTGGTACTCTATACTGAGTGACAAGGCGTATGATTTCCTTTGGCCGGGGAACGGTTGTCTATGCTGGGTGGTAACCATATAATCAAATGACGTGTGGTGGGTTGAATGCGTTAAGATGCTCCGATGAATGGGGCCGATACGAGTTTATATATGAGAAGTGCTTGGAGTTTATTGCTCACATAATGCCACTCACAGGCGAGCGAGATGGTCATCCTCACCTTTAATGCAGGACAGGGCAACCTGGCCCCTGGCCCATACACTTCAGGTAGGGAGAAAAAGACAGTTATGGACTTTAAGTCACAGAAGCTTGAAAGTATAAGTACAAATGTATTATTCCCTTTCATATAGCTTCAGTGATTTTAATTAGTTGAGAATGAGTCATAATGACCTGAGTCTACTTTACCCTCACATGGTTGGCAAAAACTAATCCTCTGTTCCAGCTAATAACAGACTGTTTGATCAAATGAGAGTTGTAAGAGCCAGGGAATGTTAATACTGACACTATCATCCCTCTCGAAGCGGGAAAATGATCTTGTTGTCTATTCCAGCAAGCGGCACTTGATTTTCCTCACGTGAAGGTGAATATGAAAACCCGATAATATGTATTGCTGAAAGCATTATACATCACACTTGGGGGGAGGGACCACAGAATTCTATTCTAGCTAAAGCCAGAATTTTATACTATCACAGTGAGCAATAAGACTCTGATTGTGTTAATACTTATAACTTTAGTTCTCTCAAAGTTGTGACAATTCTAGAATTCTGTTCTGGCAAACTCCAGACATTTTTATTTTGGTGACAAGAAGTCACAAGAGCCTGAATGTGTCAATACCAATAGCATTAGCCATCTGTGAATCAGTACAAATATTGGATTCTGCTCTAGCTATCTCAGGCAGATACCAGTGATGTAACACATCAAGCCTCACAAAAGTCTGCTCTGAGATCCTATCAATCACCAGAGAACACTTCATTCCGTCTATCCTTCCGTCTATATGCACACTGTCGACTGCCATTCTCTTGCATTTTCTGTGGTGCCGCTACTTGGGAAAAGCTGGCTGATGGTTGCCCCTTAAAACCAGCCTCCACTAGTTTTCCGCTTCTTTCTGGTCTTCTGCAGCCTTCTTCTTATCATCCTTTTTCCTCTTCGGACACTCAGAACTAAAGTGTCCCACCTCACTACATGTCCAACACACTTTTGTTACAAATGAAGATTTCCTTGCACTGCTGTGTTCTTGTTCTTTCATCCATTTGTGAAAATCCTTCATCTTGTGTCCCAGCTTCCCAAAGGACCACCAACCTCCACCGGCCTTCTCCTGTTCCCTCTTCCACTTGTAGCAGTCCTCTTTTCTGTGTCTTGGCTTTTCACAGTACAAGCAACTTCCCTTAAATTTTTCCGTGTCACATACCTGCCCCTTTCTTGCCTTGAATCCTGCACTATGACCTGTCTGACCTCGAGCAGAATCCAAGGTTTGTACCAAAAGGAGAGGGTTGTAATAGCATCAGTATTAACACATTCAAGTTCTTGTGACGTACTGCCACGTAAATGAAATCGTCTGGAGTTTGCTAGAACAGAACATTGGAATTGTAACATCTTTGAGAGGACTAAAGATGTATTAATGCAACCTGGGTTTTATGGCTCACTCTGATCGGCATTTAAATTCGAGTGTTAGCTACAAAAGAATATGATGGTCCCTCCCCCCAGTAAGATGTATAATGCCTACAGTAAGAACACAACATCAGGTTCTTATACGGACTTTCTCATGAAGAAAATCATCTGCCTTTTGTCGGCAGAGAAAACCGGAGAATTTTCACAAGTACAAGAGGGAAAATGATGCCAGTATTAACACTCTTGGGTTCTTATAACTCACTCATATTTGATCAAACAGTCTGTCACTAGCTGGAAGAGATTTGGGTTTTTGCCAACCATGTAAGAGTAAAGAAGGCTCAGGCCGTTCTAGCTCACTCTCAACTAACAAAAATTATCTGAAGTTATCTGAAGAAGAAGAATATATTTGTGTCCACTCACCTGATGTAGATAGTGCTCCTTACTTCTTCCATCACCTTTGTCATTCTTTTTCTGTGTTTGCAGCATGCAAGACTGTAGTGCCAGTTGAAGAGGGCAGTACTCCCGAGGTGGATGGAAAGCTGATGAGAGGGAGAGCTGGAACTCCCGTTTCATCAGCCCTCAGGACTAGCTCGTGACCATCCTCCTTTGCTGAACTTTTTCAGTGTCTCAGTAACACAGAGAGTAGGCCAGCATGCTCTCCAATACAAGCTTCTCTAACTATCTACACCAAACTACATGCACAGTACACACTACACTTCCTTTTCCAAAATTCGAAAGAAAATTATGGCCACCCAACACAGGGCCTCGGAGTCCCTGGGGGGGGGGGGCCATAAATGCCCCCACCTTCTGCCCCTCTCCCGGTGACAACTTGAGCTGCCTGGAACCACTGTCTGACTCACTTCTTCATTTCTGCAACATGTGTGGCCTTTCCTCTAAATTTCGCTCTGTTCAGCACCACCTCTCCTCCTCTAAACCTCACGTCTTTCTAACTGAGATTCAGCTGTCTGAGGCAACTGAGAGCAAACCATTTCTGTACCTTTCTACTTTCTCCATACTCATTTCAAAGCCAAAGGTGGCTGTTGTGTATATATACGCAACGACTTAACTTGTCGTGTTCCTGAACTCGATACTTCTGAATTCTCTACATTCTGGCTTCGGCTAGCCTGTCATTCTCTGACTTAATATATCTGCGCCGTTTACTTATCCCCTAATTTTACTATCAAAAATTCTTCGACTACCTTACTTCTGCGATGCAACACATTCTGTCCATTTTTCCTTTCTCTGATATCTCCATTCTAGATTTCAGTGTTCACCACCACCTTTGGCTCTCCTCTTCTTTCACTGATCCATCTGGTGAACAAGCCTACATCTTTTCTATCCTTAACCCGCCGCGTACCAGTGCCGTTTTAAAATGGTCTGACATAATGACGAGGCCAGTGCCACTGCCGTTTTAAAACGGTCTAAAATAAAAAACTTCACTGTGACCGCATTTTTCAAGATTCGCGGGTAAAAATTGGCAGACATGTAAGGTAACTGTTCCTCTACCATCCCCCAGGCTGTCAAAGCCATACACTCACTCGCTTCACCCCTCATGCTCACTTTGCCTTACTCTGCCTGTGTGCCTCATCCAGTGCTGTACATAGTGAAAACTTTTTGTAAATATTTTCATGTATGTGTAAGTTGTAAATTTTTTCTTTAAGTGTAAGGACTATATAGTGAAGTCATGTAAATACCTTCTTGTAAGTGCCAGGACTGTATGTAATGAAGTCAGATTGTACCTATCTTCAAGTAAGTGTAAGATAATGCATTAACAGTGAGGAAGACAAGCAAATTGTGATAGATGCTGAAGTAATAAGTGATCAGAAAAGTGTACTGAATATTGCTATACCTTCCCAGCATAAATACCTGAGTATACCTTACATAGAAAACGGCTTTCTCCCACGTGCGTGGTGAGCGTGAGAGAGCGGCTATACTGTTTCAAGAGTATGCAGGACTCAATAAAACTGATTTCTGAACCTCAGTGAGCATTTTAATGGCAAAATTCGTTGTTTCCATATCAGAATCTATCATTTTTTGGCCAATAAAAAAGGTCAAAAAATGGCTGGCACTGGGGTGACCCAGAGAGCTAAAAATAGCCGGGACAGCGGGTTAATGACCTAGAGCAGGTTGTACAGCACCCTACCCGTATCTCTGACCACCTTGGAGAGAGCTCCAACATACTTGACCTCTTTCTTACAACTAATCCTTCTGCTTAAACTGTTAATCTTTTCTCTCCATTGGGCTCCTCCGATCACAACCTTATCACCTTAACCCCTTAACCACGGGGCGTCACTTTCGTGACGCTTGGGAGCAAGGGATCATACCACGGGGCGTCACTTTTGTGATTCTGTGTTATTTTGAATTCGCCCAGGCTTTCAAGTGGTGGCTTGTATCATCTATCAGTACTGTCAATGTTCAACACTAGTCAGCACTCCTAATCTCATCTGTACTCCCATCCATTGTTGACAATTTAGCCATTTCTCCCCGTTCTTGACTCCCCTCCCTACCTCCCCTTCATTACCCTATCCTCTCGCTTGCCAGGCTGTGCTACGCTAAGTAAATCATCCCTGGAATTTTCCACTGATTTCATCCATTGAAATAAGCCCTATGCCCTATTCTTATACCAAATAATATATACAAAAAAGAAATAAGGTAAGTGATAGTGCCATACACCTGGAACTGGCTAATTATTACCTGACAACACCTCACGTGCACTCGTTCGCTAATTTTCGCTGTTTATTTCCCCTTGAAATATGCTGTATAATCTATTCTCGTAATAAAAATATCTATAAGAAAGAAAGGGAGAAGCCTAAGTGATATTTACATTCACCTGGAACTACCTAATTTATTACGTATTGTGGGTGGTGAACTGAGTGAAAGGAAGGCATTGATTGATTATGTGTGTGTGGATGAAAGGATGCGAAGATGTATATTGGATGCAAGAGTTTATAGAGGTTGGGGGAGTGGACTTTCTGACCACTACTTGGTGGTGGCCAGAATTAAAGTTCAAGTAAGATGGAGGAATAGAAAAAGGGAAAGACGAGAGGAAGGAGTAGTTGCAAGGAGAGAGGAAAGGTTACAAGAGGATGTGAAAAAGGCAGAGTATAAGAGAGAAGTGGAGGAACGATTGGGCAAATATGAATTGGAGCAGATGGGGGACGTGGAAGGTGTGTGTAGAATATTTACAGAAGAAATATGTGCAGCATGTGATGTGGTGTGTGGAAGGAAGAGAAGACGGAGGGGGGTGCAAGGAACATCGTGGTGGACTGAAGAGGTGAAACGGGCTGTGGCACAAAAGAAGAAAGCATACAATGAATGGATGAGAAATAGGGGCGTGGAAGAAGTTGAGAGGCGGAAGAGAGAGTTATATGTAGAAAGAAAGAGAGAGGTGAAAAGATTAGTAAGAGAGAGTAAGAAGAGAGTGGATGAGGAATTTGGAAGGAATTTGAGTGTAAAGTGGAGGGACTGTAAGAAAATGTTCTGGAAAGAGATGAAAAGAGTAAGACAGGGTGGAAGGGAAGTTAGCAGGGGAGTGAAAGATAAAAATGGTAGATTACTAGTGGAGAAGAGAGAAAAAGTGAGCAGATGGAGAGAACACTTTAAGGAATTGTTGAACGTGGAGGATGGAAGTAATGCGAGTATAAGTGGCTGGGGAATGGCTGGGAGAAGGAGGGAGGTGAGAAGACAGGAAGAAATCAGTAGGATTGACGTTGTGGAAGCAATGAAGAAAGTTAAATCAGGGAAAGCCCCAGGAATTGATGGAGTGTGTGGTGAAATGCTGAAGCATGGGGGAGAGATAGTAGTAGAATGGATGTGGAAGATGTGCAGATTGGCCTGGGAGGAAGGTAGAGTCCCAGAGGATTGGAAGTCAGGTATAATTATTCCATTGTACAAAGGAAAAGGGGAAAAAGAAGTGTGTGGTAATCATAGGGGCATTTGTCTTCTTAGTATTATAGGAAAAGTGTATGGTAGGATACTTATTGACAGAGTTAGAGAAAGAACAGAGAAATTAGTTGCAGAAGAACAGGGAGGCTTTAGGAAGGGAAGAGGTCGTGTAGATCAGATATTCATTCTCAGATCTTTAGTGGAAAAGTTTCTAGAGAAGGGAAAGAAGTTTTGTGCGGCTTTCATGGATTTGGAGAAAGCATATGACAGGGTGGATAGACTAGGATTGTGGAAAGTGTTAAGAATATATGGAGTAGATGGGAAGTTGTTGAATGCTGTGAAGAGTATGTACGATGGTGCGAAGGCTGCAGTGCGTGTGGATGGTGAACTACGTGAACTTTTCTCTTTGAAAGTTGGGTTGAAACAGGGATGTGTCATGTCTCCATGGTTGTTCAATCTGTACATGGATGGGGTAATAAAAGACGTACAAGGTAGGGTAGTGGATGTTGGAGTGGCCCTGGTGAGAGAGGATAGTGTTTGGAAACTCCCTGTACTGTTGTTTGCAGATGATACTGTGTTGTTGAGTGAAGACGAAGGGGAGCTGCAAGGCTTGGTGGATGAGTTTGAGAGAGTGTGTAAGAAAAGGAATCTAAAGGTGAATGTAGGGAAGAGTAAAGTGATGGTCTTTGAGAGAGGTGAAGTCAGTGAATGTACAGCGAGGTTGGATGGTGAGGAATTGGAAAATGTGAGTACGTTTAAGTACTTGGGTAGTGTGATGAGTAAGGATGGAGGTTTGGAGGGTGAAGTGCTTGAAAAGGTACAGCAGGTAAGAAAGGTTGCTGGTTCTTTGAAAGCAGTGATAAGAAACAGGGAAGTGAGCATGGAAGTGAAAAAGTTACTACATGACAATATTGTGATACCAACTCTAACGTACGGAAGTGAAGCTTGGACGTTGTTGGAAGGACACAAGTCAAGAGTGAGAGCCGTGGAAATGGGTTATTTAAGAGAAGCCTGTGGAGTCACATGGAGAGAAAGGCTGACGAATGAGGATATAAAGGAGCGTTGTGGTGTTGATGTGGATGTGATAGGAAGCGTTCTGAGGAACATACTGAGGTAGTTTGGCCATGTGGAGAGGATGGAGGGTGAAAGACTGACGAAGAGAGTGTATGTGAGTGAGGTGGATGGGGAAAGAGGGAGGGGGAGGCTGAGGATGAGATGGAGAGATGGGGTGGAGAGGTATATGAGAGAGGGGGGTGTGAGTTGGGAGCAGGGGAGTGAAATGGCGGGGGACAGGGCGACTTGGAGGCGATTTGTTTGTGGCCACCCCAAACTGGATTGAGGCGTCTGGCAATAGATAGATAGATAGATAGTCTAGATTTCCTGCCAATCATTTCATAGCGTATATATTAACAGCTTTCACCCAGCTGACATTGGCAGCATTGCACTCCCCCTATGCAGGCTACCACACTGTATTCAATTTACTGTCGTCTTTCAAGTAGTGACCATTGAAGTATCGATAGAAAAAAGATAAAGATGCAACAGAGCGGCGAAGAGACAGAGGTTAAAGGGACTCAGTAAGAGGAGGAGAGTTAATTAGACGAAAAGCCTTTGACTCTACCTCGAGAGTTGTACCTCGCACAGGGGCGAATAAAACCCGTGTATAAAGTCAACAACTGTGCAGGGGTAAAGAAGGCACGGAGTCAGCTTAGCACACATAATCTCTTAGAGGCAGATTGTATATGAGAGGTAGTATGATCTTTTCAAGATAAATCCCAAGAGAATGAAACCCCAAGTATGTTTAAAGTTGATGCAGGATTGAGTTGGATATTGTTCAAAATTAGAGGATACTCCAGAGGAAGATTTTGTCGGGTTTAAAGATGCAAGAACTGAGTTTTTGATGCATTAAAAACAAGATTACTTTTTCCCCAATCAGATATATGAGCGAAATCAGACATTAGGTGTGCCATAGCCAAATCTCTAGCTGAGATGGACGCTGTGGGAAGCGAATGGAGAGGTGAAGAGTGGAGTCATCAGTGTATGAGTGGATAGGGTTAGATATACAGCTTAGAAGGTCATTGATGAATTGAAGGGAGAGATTTGGTGGTAGGATAGAGCCCTGCTGCTTTTATTATGCTGAGTAATAGTTTTAATCACGGCAATAGATTAATAATGTTAGCCAGACCATTTGTTCACTCGCTCATTGCAGTAGTGGAGCACATGTTGAACCTATTGTCAGGCATGAAAAGAGTTGTCATACCTCGGGCCTAAACTTCTCAAATCTCTCACTGTCTACATTATTTTATCATTCATGAGGACGCCATCACAAGGGAGAAGTTAAATAAATCCTTTGTCCTTAGTCTGCGTGTTGCGTGTCTTCTTTATATGAAACAGCCAATATATTTGTGTATTGCAGTCACTGTGACTTTACTATATGGAACTGAAGAAATATATTTACATCTGGAAAGGCTGTTTTATTGTGTCTTCCCAGTAAAATCAACTTATTCCGATGGACTTAAAATTCGCACGTACCAATTGATACATTAGAAACTAGCTAATCAACTCCTTCTGCCAGAGGACGTATTTTCATTTATTCTTCCTACCTCCAGAGATTTTATGCAACTTAGGAAGGGTATCTTGTAGCAAATGGTTTATTAAGCTTATAGGTAACACCCTCTAACTGAAAATAGGAAGTTAGTTTGGAATGAGATGAGGAAATGTAGAAGTGACAGTTGGAAAATAATGTGAAAACATGAAGGATGTACGTGGTAGATTATTAACCCATGGGGATGAAGTAAGGACCTGACGGAAAGAATATTTAGATAGTTTCATGAATGGGAATGGAGAGAGCATAGCAGCTGTAAATATAATTGGTTTTGGGAATGTGCAGAGAAGGAATGCCGTGCCAGGAAACGTGACACTCGCAGAGGTAAAGAACTTTGTGAAACGGCTGAAAAATGGGAAAGCAGCTGATGTTGATGACGTATATGCAAAGATGATTACGTGTAGTGGACAGAGTGGAATGAAGTGCTTGTTGGAGATATGTAAGAAGGCATGGATGAGTGAAACTGTGCCAGCAGAGTGGAAAAATGCTGTGATTGTACCTCTGTACAAGAATAAAGATGGGCGAAGTTAGTGCAAGAATTATCGTGGCATAAGGCTATTGAGTGTTGTAGGGAAGGTATATGGATGAATTTTTATAAAGTAAAGGAGATATAAGAAAGCCTAGTGAGCGACCAACAGGGTGGCTTTAGGAGTGGCAGAGGATATGTTGATCAAATATATATATATATATATATATATATATATATATATATATATATATATATATATATATATATATGGATGGGGTAATGGAAAAGTAAAAACATGAGTTATGGGGAGAGGGATGGCGTTGGTAATGAATGGTGATGGATTTGATGTATGCTGATGATGAAGGACTATTTGCAAATGCCGGACAAGAGCTTGGAAAACTAGTGCGGAATTTTGCTGATGTCTGTGAGCGTCGTACCTTCGGAACAAATGTAGAAAGGAGTAAAGTGGTGGTCACTGAGAGAAAAGGTGACTCCCAGTGTGATGTTACAGTGAGTGGAGTGAGACTGGAAATGATGAGAGAGTCCAAACACCTGGGCAGAGTGATGGAAAAGAGAGAGAAATTTGCAAAAGAAGAGGAAAGTAGAGTGACACAGTGAAGGAAAGTAGCTGATGCTATGAAGTCCTTGATAAGAAACAGAGGCTTGAGTGTTGCAGCTGCACGAGACTTACATGAAGGAGTGTTAGTGCCAACTTAAGGATACGGGTGTGAGAATGTGGTGTGGCATGAAAATGAAAAATCAAGAGTGAGAGCAGTGGAGATGGGACTGCTGACTGAAGGATGTATGTGAAGTACAGAGAGTGGATAGGATACGAAATAACGTGATTCGTGAAAAATGCGGAGTGAGGAAGTCTGTGGACAGAAGAATCGAAGAGAGCTTACTGAGATGGTATGGTCATGAAGAGAGAATGTATGACAATAGAGTTGTAAGAAAGGTATATCTAAACGAATCTGAGGGGGGGAGGAGGCGAGGTAGGCAAGGAAGAAGGTGGGGAGGTATGGAGAGACTTGACACCCATTTTTAGCGTGACATCGTTCGGATACGTTTATGTGAAGCTACAGAATGTGACAAAAGTTTTTTGGCGTATCAGATAGAGCCAGGATTCCGTTGGCTTGAATGATGAGTGAATGGAAGCGTGGCCCATTTGACTGGGCAAACGTGCCGTGTCTGGACGTTGCAACTCCTCATCCTGTCCAAGGGTGGGAAAGGAGGTCCGAGTGATGGTGATGATAATGAAGGAGAGATTTAAAACTGGATGAGTTAGATATAACTCTCAGAAACCCATTCAGCGCAAAAGATCTTGCGTAAGTTAATTAAGGTTGCCTGGAGGTAGTACAAATTTATTAAACACAATTTTGGTTGCAAAAATGTAACTGCAATCGCGCCTTGCAATATACAGAAAACGGAACAATGTTTTATACACGGCACTCAGCATTCTGTACTCTAATACACAATATCCTTCACGTCTGTGTAGCAGTCAGTAAACTGAGTATTGAACTAAACCGTATATATATATATATATATATATATATATATATATATATATATATATATATATATATATATATATATATATACGCGCGTGTGTGTGTGTGTGTGTGTGCTTTTACTTCATTACTGGTAAATTAACCGTAAACGCATCATGATATGTAACCGTAAACGCTGGATTATATTAACTGCCTTTAGCAGTGTGAAGTTTGATGGTATACTATACGTGGAGAATACAGTATGCGTAAATGGAGCTAATGTGATACTCAAGGTCAGTTATTTTGTTTCAGCCTATTTTCTACTTGGCATTACTGCTATTTTTTTTTTTTTTCTTTTTGGCCTTTGCTGAGGTTGGAGCAATTTTATCCCTCATATCCCCTCTAAATGGTCACTTATTGATACCTACCCAACTCCTAGTGATAATGGGGATCCCGATGGGATTTAGGAGTGGGATACTCAGTCAAACGTTCGATCGCCTCCTTCTCGTAATGTTTTTTTTTTTCTTTGCAGGAGGGACAAGGAAATGTTTGGAGAATGTTCCTAAGTCTTGAATTAATGCTGCAAAAATAATTAGTTGCAAGAGAAAAAATTGCCGTTGGTTGTAAATGTTTCTTCGGGATAGACACGGAGAGAAACACTCATGCGACGTCTCTGGTTCTTCCTGGAAAAAGAAATGAAAGTTATCACAGCATATTGATTGTAAATGTGTTGGAGCATCCCACCCCGGGCTTTTTGGAAGGGTGAAAACCAGGAACAACTGATCACTTCCGACATGAAACCTGCTGGAAATTACACGAAGGAAGGAAAATATTTTATAACCATCCTCGATTTTTAGGTCCATGGTTATGAAAAAGGTGTATAAAACCGCCCTTCTTTAAGCGTTATTCATACCCTGACCCCACATTAACTAAATTTGAGCCGGGCAATGAAAACCTAAATTGATTTATTAAAGGAGAGATAATACTAATTAAAAATATGAATAACAACCAGCCGTCATAGAGATTAACCTACCATGACCCAACATTAATTTTGAGGCAAGAAATTCAAGTATGAGAGACAAAACATGAAGGAGGAAGCCGATACTGTACACTGGTAACGGAGTCTGATGGAAAATGCTAACATTGCTTTAGTGTGTCATTAACGGGAACTATTTCTTCTTTATTTGTGATGTCCGATAGGAGTTTCACATGACAAAAGGTATTTGTACAGGTAGATCTAACTATAGAGCAGTCGCAGAATAATTGAATCGTGTATAAGTTAAAAGGAGATTACTGAAATATGTGCGTGTTCCCAATATTACGCTGAATATATTCAGTGAAGACCTGTGCAGGAAATAAGGGTTTCCAACTTCTAAGGAATTTCCAGCTCACTGTTTAGTCTACTAGAATATCACTAAACCCAACCCCAAATCCTAGAGATTAACACCCCATCCACCCCTCTGTGTGGGAGGGCAGTAAAAGAAAATGGAGAAGTGAACTGGGGGCGACATTTTCTAGCCAGGGTATCTACAGAAAATGCCTTTGCGTGAGGCGTAAGTAAAGCAATGCATGGATTCAGTCACTGTCTGTGGACCAAATGCTGCATGATCGGGTCGATGCGATGAAGGCGGCTTTCTTTTTTTTATTGTGTGTGTGTGTGTGTGTGTGAGAGAGAGAGAGAGAGAGAGAGAGAGAGAGAGAGGGAGAGAACATTATGAACTGAGTATTTTCGACCTTTTTTGACATAAATAAACCCTTCAGTTAAAGGGTAAAATCGCAGATGAATGTCAAATGCTCATCCTTAGAGCTCAATTTTGATTCGATTTCACCAGTACATGGTGGGAGGATTGAGGGTCAGCAAAGACTAAAGCTTAATTTTAATAACCAAGTCAAAGGCCAATATCACAAGCCTGGGGCAGCTCATTGTTGATCCGTTTTACAGTCTTGGTGAAACTGTTGAAAGTCAGCCAAGGATAATCTAATTGCTATAACAACCAACGGAAGGTCAAGGTCACTGGTCAAAGTAGAATAGTTGGTACTTAAACAAACCGCTGGACGAACAATGGCTCAGTGCTCCATCTTTTATATAGCAAGCTGAGGAACTTACCAACGATGCATTTGATGTAAAATGTCAAACATTTGGTCGGTAGCAAGACAGGCGCTGATGGTATGGTCAGTTATGTCCATCCTCCTCCTCCCCCCACCCCCCGCCCATGAACGTTGAGCTGGGTGCACAGACATTTTTTTTAATTTCATTTTGAAATAGTGATTTATCTGTACTGGGCAAGAGATGGTGTACAAAGTTAGAGGGAAATGTTAATGAGGGCAGCATGAGCTACCTCTTGTGCACTGAAACACTGAGAAGGTTCAGCAAATGGAGAAGGGTAGGAACTATATCCGACTTTAAGTGAATTAGGATCTTCAACTCTTCCTATCACCAGCAAGTCATCCAAACTGGGATAACACCCTGTTGAAATGATGCTATGGTCACGTTTGTGTTACTTCATCAATGCTTTGATCATCATATGATGGAACTGTGGTGAAATGATACTCTGTTAGTTACAGCAAACGATGAAACTTTGTATATATATATATATATATATATATATATATATATATATATATATATATATATCACCAACTCTCTTCCTTTTGTTCGTCAATGATCTTCCAAGCTGTACATCTGGCCCTATCCACTCGTACGCTGATGATCCACCCTTCATTCCATTCGGTTCCCGCAATGTCCATCTGAGCAGTTGTTTCAACAAACAAGGGATGAGGCTAGGGTTCACCTAATCTCTGACTTGGCTGCTATCAATGACTGGGGTAAATATAATCTTGTTATTTTCAATGCATCGAAGACTCAGTTCTTACACTATCAACCAGACAAAATCTTCCACAGGAGTACCCACTAATGTTTAATATTATCCAGCTCAATCCTGCGTCATCCTTGAACTCGCCTGGGGATTCATTCACTCGGGACTTATCGTGGAAAGATCATATTGCATCTCTTGTAAAATCTGCCTCCAAGAAATTAGGTGTGCAAAGCCGACTCCGTACCTTAATTACCCCTGCACGGTTGATGACTTTATACACCGGTTTTGTTCGCCCCTTTGTGGAGTGCGGCTCTCATGTGTGGGAAGGCTCCCCACATACAGCTCTTCTCAATAGGGTGGAGTCAAAGGGTTTTTGTCTCATTAACTCTTCTCCTATGACTGGCTCCATTCAACCTCTGTCTCTTTCCCGCACTGTTGCATCTTTATCTCTTTTCTATTGCTATTTCAATGGTCACTCCCCTTCTGAACTGTTGGCTTGAATTCCTCCACCTCTACGACGGGCATGTAGCACCTGTCTAGCAACAGTCTCATCCCTTTTCTTTCCAACTCTCTTATGCAAGAGTTAACTGTTACTCACAGTCCTCCACTTAAGCAACAGGTCAACTCTAGAACTGTCTCCCTCTGTCTGTATTTCCTACTTCCGTTGATCTCCAGTCTTCCAAAAGCAGTGTGTCCATCATTTCGAAACGAAAGGATCTTGAATTGATTCTATTTTGTATTGTTTTTGTTTTCTTCTTGGAAGGAACAGTTTGCGGGCTCCTGGCCTTTGGTTCCTTTTTTCTTGCATATATATATATATATATATATATATATATATATATATATATACAATCCAGTCCTACATTGCCCCCATAAGGAACGTAGAAGCCCGAGGCTAGGCATGTACCCCCTCCACAATATGTCTACCCCCGATGTATATATGTCCCCCCCCAATGCATACATGCCCCCACTAAATTTGCTAGGTCAGCATGCTCTCCCACGCCTAAAGACGGCGTTATTGCATCAGTTCTTAGCAGACAGCCGACTCGGGCAGACTGTTTTACTGTGAGCTTGTAATAAACTCCTTATCTAGCTGTTTGTACACGGAGTTTCTATCACCAAAGTACTGCAAGTTACATTTGGTAGCAGCGGTGTTTCGAACCATCACATTCTGACCGCCTCCTTGGATTTTTAGTGATACAACAAGATACACAACGTCTCGCATCTGCCAGCCTCGCCCCTTCCTCCGTGCCTCTATACCTTGGCTGTGCTTTTCGAGTGTACCATTTTTCTCGCCAGTGCTCACCTCTCAAACAACCGCACCCATACGCCTTGTTCCTGACAGCAAGTGTCACCGTCGCCAACCTACGCACCTGTTGCACCTGTTCCCAGCACCTGTTCCAAACTCATCATAGCTCCTGCCCCCACGGTGCCACTTATCACTGTCTGCCCGCTGTCTGCCCACCACCATTCTCTGCATTTGCAATTCCCCAGCTCTACACCTGCCTTGCGCCGACATCTGCCTCACCACCCACCACCGGCCTCCGCCGTCGCCCGCATCTGGTCTGCATTCCGGAGCCTCCTAAGACCGCCACTCCCTGCCAGTGATTCATCACGGCGTCTCCTCTCCTCTCCACCCAGCTGTCTCTACCCCGCAGCCCAGCCCTGCCCAGCCCCGCCCCGTCGCCCCGCCCCGCCCCGCCCCGCCCCAGCCCAGCTACGCCCAGCCACCCTGCACGTCATACCTCTCGACACTCCCGTTTCTACTGTGTAACTATAGTATATCTTTCCTTTCTCTAGAGATTATCCTCGATTTTCTCTACAGATTGGTTATTGTAAATATTCCATCTCATTTTCATTACCCCGTTTTCATCTTCACCTACGTTATTTATATTCCATCTCATCCTTCGCATTTTATTTAAACCATTCATCCCCGCACCTTCATTCATTTTCACACCTAGTGTATTCCATTCTCTCATTGTTATTTTTACATTTCCACCTCCGTATCCATCTTCATCCTTTCATCTTCCATTGCCGCGTTAAATGTCATACTATCCACGTCAACCGCTTACCACCAGCCCTCTCGACCCGGAAACATCACCTGCTCATACCCCGTCTGCCGACTCTAACACAATCACTCATTTACGAAGTGGCAAAGAGTACCACCGCCCTGTACCTGAGACTCCCGTTTCACTTCCCGCAGAATCACTTACTACCCGTCCTACCCTCGTAAATCCAGATACTTCCTCCTCTACTCCTGCCTCTACTCTCCCTTCTTCTTCCTCTACTCCTTCCACTGTCGTTACTTCTCCTGCCTCCCTTCATACCCCGTCTTCCTTGCCCTTAACTGCCACTACCTTCTCTCTCTCCCACACCTCTCCTGCCACCACTTCTGCACTTTCAGCCATGGCCAACTCTCCACAGTCTATCTATCTCGATGATGCCAATCGTCCCAAATTTACCGGCCAGGACCCAACTTGGTCTGTCTATGATTTCCTCAGAGAAGTCGAAATAGAAATAAATAATAAACAAATTACCGAGGAATCGCTCAAAGTAGCTTACCTCCTCGGTCGCTTGCATCACGGTAAATCAGACATCGGATCCGCGATCCGTGCAGGACATTTTGATAGCATTCGTACCTTTGCTGATTTTCGTACGGAACTCATCAGCCTTTGTTGCCAGCATTCAAATACCACGTCTCTCATGGGATTCATTAATCTCCTAAACCAACTAGATGAGGACTTGCGGATCCCAGCGCAATATGCCAAGCTCTGCGAAGCTGCCGCCGCCATGAAAGCGACTAGTAGCGAGATGCTCCAATTACTGGTAGGCACGAAATGGTTAGAAGACAAGAATGGCGTTCCCATGCTTTCACTCACCAACTTTGCTGACTTAATTGGTTACCTCAGATTCCTTCACTGGCTTACTCCTAAACAGCGAGAGCTAGCCTTGGAAATCGGTTTCAATTCAGGAGATAAAATTATTCGGGTCACTAAAGCCATTCATGAAAGAATAGGTTCGAACTACACGCGTCAGGGCACCACCCAACCCTTGGCCTCCTCAGTCTGTCACACCTCCACTACCCCAGACCAATCTCGCTCCCGTCCCACCACACGCGGCAGACCTGCCACACATCGCTCTCCTACCGCAGGTCGTGATCAATCTAGCGCCCGACGGAACAGACAATCTTCGATTCTTTGCTGGTACAGTGGTCATCCTGGACATCGAGCATCCAGTTGCGACCGTACATACAGACGTCCTCACTCCCAAACCAAACAGCGTACGCCTTCCCGCTCACGTCGTCCACACTGCAAATACCACAAATCAAGCATGACTCACACCACTGAGGAATGTCATTACCTCAACCGCCCACAGTCGGGGGAAGCGCCGCGCCCGTATCGGACCAATATCAAGTAGAACCAGAAACCCAACTCCCCATCCGCCATGTAGGTCCCATAACATTCTCGGGTTTAGTCATTCTCAGAAGCAGTCATGACATACCAACGTCATTCTTCTTGGACACAGGATCTATTGTAAATCTCATCTCCGAAAATTCTTTACAAATTATTCATCGCCATCACAACCACGTCAGTTTCCTAGAACCACCAGACATTCGCCTATGTGGTGTTAACGGCTCAGAGTTTAAGGTTAAGGGAAGAGTCACCTTTGAAGTCAAACTCCACAGAGCTTTGCCCCCTATCCTCATTGAATTTCATGTCACTAATGACTTGCAGTATCCCGCAGATGCCCTTATTGGTTTCTCCACCATGGCACAACATTCCATTGCATTATTACCTGCTTGTGGTAGTATAGACATTTCTGGATTCCCGGTTTACACTATGGAATGTCCCCGTCCTGTTCTTACGATCAAATCAGTCCTTCAATTACCTCTGTCCCTATCACTACCAAAAAGTCCAACCCAGCCCAAATCACCACTCTCATCATCTGAGAATACAGAGATCATTCCTTTACTGACTGCGAGCAAGGACATAAATTCCTCAATGTCTCCTGATACATCATCTCAGCCCTCGAACATGGCTCTTACATCCTCTCTCGACAACACTATCGCTGACTCAGACATGTCTCAGTTACCTACCTCACACAGTCTGAATGATCTTCTCCAACACGCAGAGACGAAACGTGCAGTAACAAATACATGCACAATTTTGTTACCGCATGAGTTCACCAAAGTCTCTGTTTGTGTTGCCGGTGCGAAAGAAGGAGTGGATGTACTAACCCTACCTGAGACGTGTTGTGTGAATGGCTTGACTTATGAGTCAGCATGGTGTACAGTCTTAGAGGACAGTTTATGCTACCTGTACTTGCTCAATGTCACAAATGCTCCACTAAAACTTAAAAGTGGTGTAAAGATTGGAGACTTCCTAGTATACCCAGCGGCCGTAAAGGTGTGCCAGGATTCCTCAATTCCTACTATTCAGACTGATGATAGTACGCCAATCGGTGTATGTACTATTAACTCTACGGGATCTGCGCCGACATATTCACCCGATATGCTCTCACATCTCACTTGCACAGATTTCCCAGAACATACGCCTCAACTCCTCGACCCTCTGACCTCGTACAGAAACGTGGTTGCCTTACGCAGTGAACCGATGGGTAGAACAGACCTTGTCAAACATACGATTGAACTACTACCAGGAACTCAGCCGGTTTACATACCAGCGTATCGATTGCCTCACAGCCAGGGAAAGCAAACAGATCAAATGGTACAGAACATGATAGACCAGGACATTATTGAACCCTCCGTCAGTCCATGGAATAGCCCACTTTTCTTAGTACCAAAGAAGGACGGCAACCTTAGACCAGTAGTCGACTATCGTAAGGTCAATTCTGTCACCGTTCCAGACCGTTTCCCGCTACCTGTCCTCACTGATTTGCTAGAATCCCTTGGTGAAAATAACGTAGTCTTTTCATCTTTAGACCTCCTCAGCGGGTACTGGCAGGTCGAAATGGAAGAGTCCTCTCACCCAGTTACAACCTTTAGCACCCCTTCCGGACATTTTCAGTTTAAGAGACTCCCTTTTGGTCTGAGAAATGCTCCCTCCGTGTTCATGCGACTTATCCATTCAGTCTTCAGCGGTATGATGGGACACTCTCTTTTTGCTTACCTAGATGATATCATTGTTGTGAGTAAATCCATCCCTGATCATTTTACCAAACTCCAGCAAGTCTTTGAACGCCTCTAGCTCGCAGGCCTGAAAATCAATCTCAGTAAATGTGACTTCCTGCGAAAGAAAATCAAATTCCTAGGCCATGTCGTAGATGCACAAGGCATTCATACTAATGAGGATAAAACTACGGCGATCATTAACTTCCCAGAACCTACCACTACCGACGCTGTACGAAGTTTCCTGGGCCTCAGTGGCTATTATCGTCGCTTTATCAAGAATTATGCGCAGATCGCCGCTCCTCTGACCCACTTACTCAAGCAGAATGTGCCCTTTGTTTGGACTAACGACCAGTCACAGGCTTTCCAAAAGCTAAAGACAGCTCTTGTAAATGCCCCTGTTCTAACGTTCCCTGATTATACCACACCCTTCTCTGCACAGACGCCTCAGGCACTGGACTTGGTGCCGTTTTGATGCAACTCGATGAAGCATCAAGGAAGCGCGTAATAGCGTATGCTAGTCGCACCCTTACAACCGCTGAACGTAACTACAGTGTCACAGATCTCGAAGCACTAGCGGTAATCTGGTCCTTGAAACATTTCAGAGATATCGTCTATGGTTATCCAGTGCATATCCAAACAGACCACCTTCCACTATGTGATTTGTTCAAAAATCGCAACCTAACAGGTAGGTTAGCTAGATGGTCTGTCATCATCCAGGACTTTAATCCCACTTTTCAATATGTACCAGGCAAGTTGAATGTAGTCGCAGACGCACTCTCACGTCACGTAGCAGCAGCTATAACATCACTGCAGCCTGAAGTAACTGAAAACACTACACTAACGTCAGAAGTTGTTCGAAACTTTCAACACCAAGACCTCATGTGGTCCAAAGTCATTTATTTCCTAGACTCTGGCGATGCCTCGACCTTACCTACTCTGCCAGTATCACTAGATGAGTTCATGCTAGATGATGATCTCTTGTACAGGAAAACACTGCTAACAGGCAAAGACATGCCCAATCGGAAAGTACGCCAACTTGTTGTCCCCACTGCCCTGATACCAAAGGTTCTTCATATTGTTCATAATACTCCTCAAGCTTCCCATCCAGGTAAAGACCGATGCTTGCGCCAAGCACGTCTCAAATACTATTGGCCAACCATGCACCGCGATATCAATGCCCACTGTGACTCTTGCCTCTCCTGCCACCACCACAAAGGATCAACCGGCTTACCAGCACC